>NC_042292.1:1409567-1709567 GCF_901000725.2 Takifugu rubripes | reverse complement strand
AATCAAATATCAAAATATACAGGCCTTTTATACAAAATCTGCAATGTCCCCATAAGCCACTCATTTTTACAAATGCATGCTTAACAAATGTCCTGGTTATCAGTTTTCCATTCTTTTAAGACATAGTTTGTCAACAAAACATACATTTCATTCTATATCTTAGGAGGAATCACTAAGGTTATTGTACTTAACTTGTCACAAAAGGTAAGCAAGTGTGAGTTTGGTAGAATTATACAATAACTATATGCTCCTTGACAAAGATACACTTGAAGACCTTGTCTATTTCCCTACAGCCTTGCATTTATTATGTATTATGCATTTGTGGGATGAGCAGCAGAACTGACGCTATGGGCTCAAGCCATTTAAAATGTGCCTAATCTCTACAAATGTTTAATATAAACGAATAATTCTGCCATTAACTTGGTGTTGTTGTTGTAACTTGGCTTGAATGAAATCCGAAGGCGGGAAAAGGCATGTTGGCAATTTAATAATCTTTTCATTTAACAAAAAGATCCATTGAAAGCTCTCTGTGCTGATATTGCCTTCCTTTGGGTAGATCCCAACAATGGGAAAGGGAAATAAACAGGAAATTATGATTAGAATTATTTCCAAGGAGCATGTTCAAAGTAAAGAAGTAATCTTTACCTATTTGTACGCTTGTTTCTTGTCCAGCAGCTTTGCGACATCAGCGTTTCCACGTTCATTCATTCATCGTGTAATTGTGTTTGTACTCAAAGGATTCTTTGTTTTACTAATTGGCTATTCAACACCATAATCTCTGATGTCTGGTGTAAATGACTTCAGGCCATCCATTGTAGAGGTCGCTGCTGGGAACTGTAGTCCTTTTTTCTTTGGAGGAGGTCATTGTGAGGGAGCGCCTGAGCGCCTCCATTTCATTCTTGGCTCCGCTGGTGTAACTTGAGCCGGGAAACTGAGCTTGTGCTGTAGATTATTGATGTGTCAGAACCTGAGCAGGGAACACAGGTGAAGGGAGAATATTAATATTCAGAACATACAAACTTATGACCTTTCAGCTTAGTCTGCATAACTGATGCCCGTAAAGACACCGAGGGTAAACTGGCAGCAGGGTATCTGTTTGATGGATGATCTCTTCCTGTTTGTGTGTCATCCTTGTGGCTGGATGAATCAAAGTTTGATGAGCGAAGCTCCGTAATGATAAACAGGTTGCGTTGGACTCAGGTGGACCAAAACTGTGGGGAAAAAACACCTTTTTCTCCATTTGGGATATTGAAAAATGGTGGGGTTTTAATGGAGGTCAGATTCACCAAAACACAGTATTTCATAATATAATGTTGGATGAAAACCAATATTTACATATATCCATAGCAGGACACGATACATGGAAATATGAAAATATATATATAATAAAATACTAGCTTATCTATAATTAAACTATGATTTACAAAACAAAACAAAAATAATATTTTATATGGTGAAAACCTTGTAATTCACAAGATCCACATAATAATGCAACATCCCCTTATAGGTAATAAAATAAGCTTTCTGTATGTGAGAACATATGAAGCATTAGAATTTTTGCTACATTTACCTTTAATTATTTTGTGTCCATACTGAAAATGGCTCTACCTCCAAAGCCTCGTTTTGAATCACCTTCTGAGGTGTTAAAATGTTAAATTGGGCCAAACAGTTTATGCAGACACTAAAAGGTTGCAGAGAGAGAGGGATGGTGCAGGAGGAGGGGCAGGAGAGATGTGTCACAGAGAGAAAACCCTGTTCTCAGTCACTGTCGGTGGCGTCCTTTGTGTGGTGAAATGTTCCTGCTGAGCCAGGACTCAGAGATGATCCTGCAACAGGTCAGCTTCTGTTTTCAGATCTTCATTGAGTCACAGTTATTTAACCAACTGATTAATACTGACTTTTATTGACTGTTTAAGTTGAGGAAACTTATAATTAGAAGAATGTGCATAAGGTAATATATATATATATATATATATATATATATATATATATATATATATATATATACTTGCTTTACCTGTTGGAGATTATATTTTGGGTGTTATTAGCAAGAAAATATCAACTAAATGAGATAATTCAGAATCCTAAACAGTTATGTGACCACACTGTTGAGCCATGGGATCAGTATTATTCTGCCTTAAACATTTCAAAGGTGTTGAACTCAGATCTAAAAGAGATAAATTACATCTGTAGCTTTCATTTTTGTGCTGGAATAAATGAGCGTTTGGTTGAGCGGCACCGATTCTGCAGAGGTCAGTAGTCACAGGAATGCTGAGACTGTGCTGGGGATTGGGGGCAGAGAATAGTGGGCTTAGAGAGGTCAACGTAGCGTCACAACAGAAGCGCAGGATGCCATTAAAACATACAGAGCAGCACCCAGACCAGCTTCCTTCTGCCTGCAACATGGGTTTGATAAGGCTGCCAAGTGTGGACAGGTAAACTAACCACCCACAAAGGATGGTGATGAACTAGGAAAGTAATGACTAATGGTCTGCCTGGTTACATGAAGCTTTATAAAAGAAAACACAACTGACCTATTAACATTTCAAAGGCAACTCTAATCATCCCTCGCTATATTTGTGAGGATTTTGGCATATCTTGCTTTTGAATAGGAGGGAAGAGTATAAATAGCCAATGCTTGTTGTTTTTAATTTAATTTTTCAGAAGATTAGACTACAATTATTAAATGCACATACAAAAATATTAACAAAACTGATATAAAGTCATGTACAAAATGGCTTCTGCACAGGCCTGATGTATAATGAATCCACAATTATTTAATTGTTGCATCACATGCTCTCTCCATTCTTTTAGATGGCCGAAGAGTGAAACGTTACCAAATGGCCTCCATAGGGAGCAGCCTCCGTAAGTCTGTTCTCATAGCAATGTCGTGTTATTATGTTATGATTATTTTCCTTTTTAAAAAAAATATTCTTACATGTTCTTACCTGTGAAATTATGATTTTTAAATATATTGGGGATAGAAGGATGTTGCGAGTCAGTAAAAGCAAAAATTGTATTTTTTTATCATGTTTTCAGCTATTTTGCATCATCTTTTTTAAATTGCCAGGTTAAAAATGTGAAAAGCTAAAAAAAAATCACAAAAAATACTGAAATACTGACCGTCCAAAGTTATACTGCTGTTTCTGTACGATGTAAAATGCTTGAAAACGATGGTCAGATGAGTCCTCAGAAACACGCCATCCAATAGTATGCAAGAGTTTACTGTAATTACTTTAATTAGGCGTCCGGGAGGATGACAACCTCCAGTCCATGCTGGTGGGCTCGGTAATGAGAAAAATTAAGTCTCGCACCTGGAAGAAACAGCGCTACTTCAAACTACAGGAGGACTGCATGACCATCTGGTACAAGTCCAAAAAGGCTGGCAACACCCACTCCACATGTACGAACGCAAGGTTTACCCTTCAGATTAGACATTAAACCCAACACACTTATTATATCCAAATGGTAATTTGCTCAGTTATTTATCTTTTTTCCCAGTTTCCGTGAGTGATGTAGAAGCGATACGAGAGGGCCACCAGTCTGAGGTCCTGCTCAGCATCGCTGAGGAGTTCCCAGCAGATCGTTGTTTCACACTGGTCTTCCGCAGCCGTAGAGTCAACCTGGACCTTGTGGCTGAGTCAGCTGAGGAAGCACAGTCCTGGATCAGAGGCATTAGGAAGCTGATGGAGAATCTGGAGAACATGGGGGAGCGAGAGAAACTGGACCAGTATCCTTTACTTGCCTTCATAAATTAATCTACATCAGGTTGATTGATTGGCAATTTTGGATTTTTATTCAAAACGATTTAAGTCAAGAAGGTTGTTCATGGTCTCCACTACATAACATCCATTATTCATGTTTCAATAAGCTTTGGTGTGGTATTGGAAATTTCTCAATACCGCCACTTACCAAGTGATTAATGTTTGATTGGGTCTAACGATACTTTTCCTCAAGTATCATTATCAGATGGATCAGTGACTGGTTCAAGAAAGCGGACAAAAACAACGACGGCCGGATGAACTTCAAAGAAGTGCAAGATTTACTGAAGATGATGAACGTGGACATGAGTGAGCACCATGCTCATCGTCTCTTTACAGTAAGTCCCTACAATTTAACCTCAAGATAATGAGGAAGCATGTGCTTTGTCTACCTATAGAGCGATGATATATCCTCTTCCTGTCTCACAGATGGCTGATAAATCGCAGTCAGGTACCCTTGAGGATGATGAGTTTGTGCTCTTCTACAAGATGTTAACTCAGAGGGAGGATGTGCTGAAGGTTTTCCAGGAGTACTCGACTCATGGGCAGAAGTTATCCCAGGGTGACCTGGAGGACTTCCTGAGGGAGGAGCAGCTTGAGGAGGGTGATATTCAGCAGCATGCCAAGCAGCTCATTGAGCGCTATGAGCCATCTGACACAGGTGCACAGACAGTGATGAAGGAGCTGTACTTCATTGAGGAAAAGTACATCTGATAAGATCTTTCTGTGTTTCTAGCCAAGCTGCTAAATGCCATGACGTTTGATGGCTTCTTGATGTATCTTGGCTCAATGGAGGGCTCCATTTTTAACCCTCAACGGCGGGGCATCTTCCAGGACATGAGCCAGCCCCTGTGCCATTACTTTATTGCCTCCTCCCACAACACCTACCTAATGGAGGATCAGCTCAGAGGGCATAGCAGTATGGAGGGATATATCAGGTAATGATTGGAGGATAACTCTGCTGACAATATCACCACAGCTATTATTAATAGAATTGTTCTATGAGCTATGAAAAAAAGATACATATACGTAAATGTTAGATCTAAGCTGAATGCTTCAAATCATTCTGCTTTGAGCATTTTGGACCTGTGAGAAGCTTGCAATTGCACCTTTGTCCGCTGATTTTTTTTTGTTTTTTTTGCATTTTTTTAAACACTGCTTTCTAGATTTGGATAAAGGCCAACTAGTTATGGCCCATTTGGGTAACATGAACCATGGAAGGATTATAAATTAAGAGTCATGTTAAGTCTTACTGGTCAAGCTCTGTGGATGACTGGGACCAAATCTGTTCCCCAAACCTTTTAGATATATAAGGGTTTCCCCCTGGTGAAAATTGCTTCCCTAATGTTCTCTAATCTGTCCCATTGACCCTGAGAGTGGTCATGACATTTACTCATTGTTCTGAACTAATCCCTCACCATCAGTTCTACAAAATTCATTAATAAAACAAAGCAGGATTTGTGACGACAAACTGCTTTTAAGTGATTATTTCATTTAATCGGAGATGCCAATGCAGCTTGAGTATAATAATGGTGTTGAATGCAAATTTAACTTGTATATTTACATTTTTCTGTGGCCGTAAATATACTGTAGAAGTGCAGGAATAATAAAAGTAATCGATTTCTCTGTCTGTCAGGGCTTTGAGTCGTGGCTGTCGGTGTGTGGAGGTGGACTGCTGGGACGGTGCCAACGGAGAGCCCATAGTCTACCATGGACACACTTTCACCTCCAAGATACTCTTTAAAGATGTGGTCGGTGCAGTGGCCAACTATGCCTTCAAGGTAACGTCATACAATCAGGCTTTAAATCAGCCCGAATTCTTAGTCTTGTCAAGTGTTTTTGTGATCTGTTGTTGCAACTCCTGTTTTGATGGTTGTGGTATTTGGGGGGTGAGGTGATGAAGTGATGACACGGCATCAGTTTCATCTCATAAATTCATTAGTGACTACAACTCTGCTGTGGTATCTATGACCTATTCTAAAAGCTGGGACTAATAGCCGGAGATCTGACATTTTCTATGCAGTGTCAGCATCTTGCCAAAGTGAACAGCTGCCAGGTGAACATGCATGTTAGAACTCACAGTGTACAAGCATCGACCCACAACTGATTATTGCCGCCTTTTGGCCCCTTGTTCATCTACTTTCTGCCACCCAAGCACAACACAGGTGTATGGCGGCAGGTGTATTAGCTTTCCCCCATAATAATACCGTCCAGTGTTAAATTACAAACTCACTCGCTCCCTCACCCCTCCTCTTACCCATCCAGGTGTCAGAATATCCAGTCATCCTGTCCGTCGAGAACCACTGCGGTATTGAGCAGCAAAGAGTCATGGCCGAACACCTCAACCACATTCTCGGTGACAAGCTGCTAAAAAGCACCCTGAATGGCAAGGCCCCGGTTGGACTGCCATCACCTGAGGTGAACACGGCACTTTTAAACAACAACCCACTGTTTTAGAACATGCATATAATATTTTCTTTTTTCAAAATATATTTCCATTGCTTTTTTCCCCCCCAGATAGTTACAAAATTTTCTACTTGGTTTGGCTCTGAATTTGCTGTCAAACCCCTTCGCCGACCTTGATTCTTCTAATAGTTCTTCGTGTTGATATTTTTTGGGGCATCATCACAGTCATTATTTCTTTTGTTGTTTCCTGATAATTGTAGTGTTTTCTTCTGTACCTGAAGTGTTAGAAACAGTTGGCCGATGATGTAAATGTTATGTGACCTTCTTTTCAGGACCTCAGAGGAAAGATACTGTTGAAGGCGAAGAAAATTGGACCGTTGGAAGACAGTTTCAGAGGTATTACGGAGGACTCTCAGACCGGGGAAGTCAGCGAGGAAGATGAGGTGGCTGAAATCGACGATGACGATGTCCATCGTGACAGCGTGCGGCGCAGGGTTATGGTAGGTCAGACGCGGAACCAGACAGTCTGATCAGTCAGACAGACAATCAGGAGTTCAGATAAATCAGGAAGTGGATTTCAATATGTTAATGGACCTCTTAATACTTTAAGCAGACTAAGCTAAAATGAGTGCACTTCTTTTAATTGACAGAGCTTGTTAATTACAGTTTAGAGTCTTGTGTGGTTTCATTGTATAAATTAATACTGGGGGCGTTCTCTGATGTAGTGCGTTAAAATAGAACTGTGCTTGTCTGGCACCTGCAGAGATGACTGTAGTGCCAGCCGGTCTAGGGGGGTGAGGTGTGTGGGCAGACGAGCCAGATCAGCTATCATGCTGAGGTAGACGGGCATCCATTGGAATGTTTGGCAGGTTTCACTGTTGCTTTTGGACTGGTCATGGATCTCTACGGTCATGGAGGCCACCCAACAGCACTTATGTTTCTGCTTGGCACTGTTTGCTCAGGATCACTTACACTATTTTCACAGGGGTTGTCTCAAGGTTTCAGAGAACGTGAACTGCTCGACCATGAAGGCTTTCCAACGCATCGCAAGGGTTTACCCTATCCTGCGCATTTCATTAAGGGGTTGAAGTTCTCCGAGTCTCGTGTAAAGAGGGTTAATTACCTCTGTTAATGTCAGGGATTGCAATTACTCAATAGAAATTTGACATAAACACATTTGTTCTAATGGCCATTAAAAGATGAATGATACAGCAGGCGTGAACATTTTTAATTTGAAGAGTTATCAGATGGATCTGTTTTTTACAGCTCTCAAAGTTGAGTCCTCTTGAATTTATGTTTCCTGCTTTCATCTTTTGTTTTATGCATTGCTGCTGCATGTTCACAGAGGTCAAAGCAGCGACTGTCCAAGGAGCTTTCAGACTGTGTTGTGTACTGCAAGAGCGTCCATTTCAGGAGCTTCAAGCATTCCCGCATCCACTCCAAGTTCTATGAGGTGGCTTCTTTTACGGAGTCTAAGGCACGAAAACATCTGAGGGAGGCTGGTAAGTCCAAGCTTTTCACCACAAGGAAATTTGCACTCACTTGCACTTTATCTCCATTGTGTTTATTTCTCCAAGGAAATACAGTGGCAGCGCTTCTTGGTACATTCTAATGTTTCTGGCTATAGAGACAGACAAAAAAGATATGGGCAGCTGGACCAATGATGAGATGCACACTGACTATATGATCATGAAATCCAATTTAATAGTTTGAAAATCATTTACAGTAGGATATCAGTGTGGTTGTCCAAGCTAAATTTATATTGTACTACATGGATGTGCAGTTAAATCACTATTTGTATAATGCGCCTTCGAGGTTCGCTGGAAATTCAGGAACATTTTAGTTTCTGCTTTAGTTCCAGGAACGAAAAATGCAGGTTTGGAAGTAAGGCTCTTATTCTCTTGACAGAAAATTCCCTTGTCTTCTTAACCGCTTTATCCATTTTGGGGTCACGGGTAGGGTATGCAACGGTCGAAGGCAGGGTCCACCCCTGGATGAGACACCAGTTCATCCTTAATTCAGGCAAAACTGAGTTCATAGTGTTTGGTCCTGAACCTCTCAGGGATAGATTAGATCACATGATCACTCTAGATGGTATCTCATTAACATCTAGTCTCTCTGTGAGGAATCTAGGAGTAACTTTTGATCAAAATCTCTCCTTCAACTCACACATTAAATTAGTCTCTAGAAGTGCCTTTTTTCACCTGAGGAACATCACAAAGATCAGGAAGCTACTGACGCGGCATGATGCTGAAAAGTTAGTCTATGCATTTGTTACTTCTAGGCTGGACTATAGTAATTCTTTATTATCAGGGTGTCCAAACAACTCTTTAAGAAGCCTCCATCTGATCCAAAATGCTGCAGCCAGAGTTCTGACAGGTACTGACAAAAGAGACCACGTACCTCCTGTACTGGCGTCTCTTCATTGGTCACCCATTAAATCTAAAATAATGTTATAATTAATGTATTTCCCTGATCTGTGCCTAGTCTCTCTTCTACCTGTCCTCCCCCCTCTCCTCTCTCTCTACCCAGCCGGCCATCAGCAGGAGGGCCCCCCTACATGAGCCTGGTCCTTTTCAAGGTTTCTTCCTGTTAAAGGAGAGTTTTTCCTTGCCCCTGCTGCTCATTGGGGGTCAGGCCCTGGGATTCTGGAAAGCACCTAGAAACAATTTTGATGAATTTTGCTCAAGGGTACCTTGGCAGTGCTCTGAGGGTGTTCTAACACCTTCCTAAACTAACAGATCACTTTCCATGTTTCGTCTGAACTGGGGCTTAAACTGCCCAACAACTTTTCTCTGTCTTAAAATGTGAACACAATTGTCTTTGTAAATGATAGGCTTTAATATTTTCTCTGATATTATCTTTCAGGGGCTGAGTTTGTGTACCATAATTCAAGGCAGCTGACCAGAGTTTATCCAAGCGGCTTTCGCACAGACTCTTCGAATTTCAATCCTCAGGAAATGTGGAATGCTGGTTGCCAAATTGGTGAATCAAAAAAATACTAGTTGTGTTTTTATACTGACATTTGACACAAAAATGGTTGCCTTTCCTGTACTAACAAGTGCCACATGTGGTTCGACACTACTGTGCCAACTGGTTTCAGGTCATTTGATGCCCTTTTTATATTTGGTATTTGATATCCAAAATATTTTATTTCTCGGTTTTATTTCTCTTGACAGCCTCAACTTACTGTAACATCTTCTTTTTTGTCATTTGCTTTCAGTTGCATTGAATTTTCAGACTGCTGGAGAAGGGATGGACCTGAACGATGGGCTGTTTCGTCAGAATGGCGACTGTGGATTCATTCTAAAGCCCAGTTTCATGAGATTGGCTGAGAAAAGATTTGACCCGGAGACACCACACGAACGGGACAACTATAAACCCATCGTCCTCACCGTACAGGTACAGTTTGCAGTGGCTACTTCACCCATTTATGAGGGATTTCTCTCATTGCATTTATGTATTTAAGGTGATTAGTGGTCAGCAGCTGCCCAAAGTCAATATCAAAGAGGACTCTATAGTGGATCCTTTGGTCAGAGTGGAGATTCATGGCGTTCCTTTGGACCAGGCCAAGCAGGAGACAAGATACATCGAGAACAATGGTACAAGAGTTGCTCTGGACACGTTTTGCTGTAAAACTAATTAACGGAGGCAATGCCTGAATAGAGAGAATGGATAGTTCTTTAATATTTAAGGAGTCACTTGTCAGGGCGCATTTGCCAACCTAATTTATTCTCTGCAGGGTTCAACCCTGTGTGGTATGATACGCTCCGTTTCACAATCCACACCCCAGAGCTGGCCATGGTGCGCTTTGTCGTGGAAGACTATGACAAGACATCCAAAAACGATTTTGTTGGCCAGTATACGCTTCCTCTCAGCTGCATGCAGCAAGGTACGAATGGAGAAACCTTTTACTCAGTATGCTCTGAGGTACAGTTAGTCATCTTAAAATGAATTTACATCACTTGAATGTATTAATGTTTTCACTCAGCAATGATCTTTACATAGTACTTTATTTATTCTAAGTTGGGTTTTTCCAAAACTGACATAGTTTATGTTTTTAATTGTGAAATGCATATCAATTGTGTTGAATTACTGGTCACATCTCTTTTCATTTCCTCTCGTTTTTGTGCTCCCAGGTTATCGTCACATTCACTTACTGTCCAAAGATGGAACCAGTATTCCCCCTGCCTCCTTATTTGTACACATCAGGATCACAGACCTGGAGTAAACCTGCACTAGTATTTTCTCTTCTCATATTGATAACTAAAAAAAAATTGAACCCTATATAACAGTTGTATTAGTGACAATTTGATGTGAGAAAAAAACACTATGCCAAATGTTTAAAACAGATGTGTATTGCTTTTTTGTTCTGTCAGTGAGTATATATTATTTGCTACTGTTTTACAATATTGTTGCTCATGTTTGGTGTAACTGTGTCTGTGAAACAATTAGTTTCTGCTGAAGACAAAACTGTGCCACCAAAATGTTTATTTTTCAGTATTTCGCTTTAACAAACAGCACTTCATGGGATTTTAACGTTTCAGCAAGCATAACATAAAATTACATGAATAACATGAATTAAACTTTCTCATTTTAAACATAACCTTGTCCCTTTCTGTTCACAACCTTTCACAATGGCTCGACATGGAATTTTTTCCACATAAACATTTATGTAAATTTGTTCGGTGAGGAAATCCAACAAAATCCAATCAGACTGTCTATCCATCCATCCATCCATCCTCTACCGCTTATCCGGGGTCGGGTCGTGGGGGCAGCAGCCTAAGGAGAGAAGCCCAGACTTCCCTCTCCCCAGCTACTTCCTCTAGCTCATCCGGAGGGATCCCCAGGCGTTCCCAGGCCAGTCGAGAGACATAGTGTCTCCAACGTGTCCTGGGTCTTCCCGGGGGTCTCCTACCGGAGGGACATGCCCTGAACACCTCACCAGGGAGGCGTCCAGGGGGCATCCTAACTAGATGCCCAAGCCACCCCATCTGGCTCCTCTGAATGCGGAGGAGCAGCGACTCTACTCCGAGCTCCTCCCGGATGGCAGAGCTTCTCACCCTATCTCTAAGGGAGAGCCCAGCCACCCTACGGAGGAAGCTCATTTCAGCCGCTTGTACCCATGATCTTGTTCTTTCGGTCATTACCCAAAGCTCATGACCATAGGTGAGGGTAGGAACGAAGATCGACTGGTAAATCGAGAGCTTCGCCTTTCGGCTCAGCTCTCTCTTCACCACTACGGACCGGTGCAGAGTCCACATTACTGCGGACGCCGCACCGATCCGCCTGTCGATCTCCCGCTCCATTCTTCCCTCACTCGTGAACAAGACCCCGAGGTACTTGAAGTCCTCCACTTGGGGCAGGATCTCCTCCTGGACCCGGAGAAGGTACTCCACCTTTTTCCGGTTGAGAATCAGACTGATCCGATTAAATATACATACAGCATTTCAAGGGAAAAAACAACTTTGAATAAACCATGTCAGTATCAGGTAGGGAGATCATTACTATAGCAAAAATGACTTTATCAAAGAAAAATTATTTTTATAGTGCAATATGAAAAGGAATTAACATCAAAACGGTCAGAGCTTCTAGCCATATTTCGGTCATGGCTTCCTTTGGCTGCTTTTCCCTTTATTAT
Source organism: Takifugu rubripes (assembly GCF_901000725.2). Lineage (NCBI taxonomy): Eukaryota > Metazoa > Chordata > Actinopteri > Tetraodontiformes > Tetraodontidae > Takifugu > Takifugu rubripes. Next base: position 1,697,759 of record NC_042292.1, on the reverse strand, counting down.
TTAAAACAACAAGAAAAGATATCTCTTGATTTACTAGAGTAGCTTGATTTCCCCTTTAAATTTTACTAAGAGTATATTAATCTTGTGTTGTTTTTGTTTTGTGTCATGGACACATGTGTGCTTACCCCTTTCTGTAGATGTGATTTGATATGTGCCGCTGTTTTGTATACGTGAACATTGATATATACTATATATTGTGCAGAACACTGCAATGCCTAAAAGGCAGTTTTCTTTTATTTTTGTAAGAATATCTTACATTGTCGCATACAACATATCACATACTGCAAATAAACGTGTTTTAAAAAAAAAAAAAATGTTCATGACTCATTCAATATTGTGCAGCTATCTGAAATTGTTTTTGAGGTATTGCCATTTTCAGACATTATTTAATTCAAATACATCCAAGCAGTCCAGATGTATTTGAATGATGAACAGTTCATGTGATGATCACTTTTATTGCTGTTTTCTGAACACGTCTTCCAAACAGCATGAGGGACGTGTGACAGATATATATTTCAAATAATTAGGTAATACACGACTTTCCTTTGACAAGTATTAAGGTCTAGTGTTAGATTTTTTCGAGTTTTATTTCAGCCAGCATAGATAAAAATAATTTTGAAAACGGAACTTGTAGGCGGAACTATTGTTCTGTACTGTTTTCCAGTGCTCTCTAAATTGAAACACCACTCCGTTCACATCGCGCTATCCTGTGTCAATTTTCCGGTAGGGTCAGACACAAACTTCTGGCATTATCTTCAAAGAAAATGTTACAATCTGTGGTTATTTGTTAATTTAAAAAAAAGATACGACCAAAATATGCCTTAAAGAAATTCGCGCACAAGGTTGTAAAGCTGACAATTCCCGCCCCAATACGACTTGAATTATTAAATTGAATGTATAATTGAATTGTTAAATTGCTTTTATTTTGAAGGATGCACAAAACCTTTTCCGCTGCCTCACCCGGATGTTTGATACTGTCTCACATTGTGCCGTAGCAGTAGCGCGACTGTTTGCGATTAACGATATTTTAACGTTCATTTAAACCTACCCGGGTCAAATTAAGATGGTTGGAAAGATCAGACATGTCCGTCAGAAGATTCACCAGGAGGCGGTGAAACTCGAAAGGCCGAGCGGTCTCTCTCAGTCTCCTTTTTCGCTGTTCCAGACAGAGAAGCCTCTCTCTGCTGAACAACAAAGTTCTATTGAAAATCAGAAGACTGACCCAACAAAAAATGCCAAAAAGGTCAGTAAGAGTTGTGTTTGTGTTAACATCCGGCATCTGCCCTCTTTAATCCCCTTGGAGATCCAACTCGATTAAATTATAACGTTGGAAACACACACATTCTAGACAATGATCTTTTTTCACACGTATCACACTTATTTAAGCCGTAAATAAACCTAGATTTTAAATTACTAAATACTAAATTTGTATTTGTTGTTTCTTTGATGTGCATGTGTCTTAAATGTTCCTCACTTGTCATATTTCTGAAGAATACATGTGATCATATTTTGGAAAAAGATATTGCATAGTCCTAAACATTAAATGTATAGTTTCTTAATCAGCAGGAGGGTCCCCCTACATGAGCCTGGTCCTGCTCAAGGTTTCTTCCTGTTAAAGGGGAGTTTTTCCTTCCCACTGTTGCTTGTTGGGGATTCTGGAAAGCGCCTTGAAACAATGTTGATTGTAACAGATAAATAAATAAAAGACCATGCAGGTATTCAGGCCTTAAATAAGATGTGATGCTTTACTTCTTAGTGTTCCTCGCAGCCTCCAGAAGAAAGCTCCTTCCTCGCAGGGATCTTTGCTGGTACGAAGATTACTCCAGATGTGCTGGTCCAAACCCTGAAACTGGAAGAGCAGCCACATGTGTCTGCATCACCTACACCTGGTCAGAAAGGTAAGATTTGCTATGAGACAGACTGACAGACTCATTCACTTGATTATGTTAACTGTAAGATGTAACTCCACATTTCAAAATGCTGCGCTGAAATAACATTAGAATTTATTTATGTAATGCTATCAAAAGGGGGAAAATTGTAGCCTGTGACTGCCTTACATCTGAGGCTATAGTCAACCTCTGCAAAGGAAAAACAAATAATAACCATAGCCTGTTTTTGGAGTTCAGACTGCTTTCTACAATTTAAGAAATGAAAGTGGCCAATTTATCAAGTAATCCTTCCCCAGATGCTATTAGAACCATCATTACATGGTTCATCATTAAATCTAAGTAATCTAAATTTCAGTGCATAATAAAAATTACTACATTGAAGATGGCTACACAATTTAAAGAGCATAGAAATAATAAAAAAAAAACCAATTACAATAAAGAGACTTGAGCATCAATACCATTTATCGTGAATATAAGTTGTATTTAATAGAAGTTGTATTTAAGAGAAGGAGCCTAGTCTTTTAAATAAACTGAAGGTCAGTGAACACATTTTTTCAATAGCCGTAACTGAGAGAACTACTAATCTATCTAATCTCAAAATCCAGCCTAGTACTTTAATCTGGCACATCACTGGTTGAATAGCACTTGAGTAAGAATTATTTTGTTGCTTATTACTTTTTACACTTGCAAGAAGTTGTGATCACACTGAAAAACCTGTTTCCTGCATCACGTCTGTGCTCATTTCATGCACAGCACTACTTCTGTAATATTATTCCATTATCAAAAGTCTTATTGTTTATATCCCCTCAATCCTCCTACAGTATCATTTCAAGATATTGAGGTGTTTGATTTTTGTTGCATGAAGTTTGCTTTTCATAAGCAGATTGATTTTGGAACATTAATGTCTGAAACGCCGCTCTAGTTTTACACCTTTTGGCCACTAGGTGGCGGGATTAGCTCATGGTGAGCGTCACGACATTAAATGTTATGTCTGGATTCTGATGGACTAATAAAGGCTACCGGAACACCCTGTCCAATTTTTAAGAAGAGAAATTACATCAGAAATCAAAACAGAGTACATCCCTTAAAGATCATCAGAGGGATGCGAGCCTTTGCATCATTCATCCATCATCCTGTGGGAATGATGATGGATGAAGGCCTAGTTGCTAAGCTTGCAGTGCTGCATGGAGTCTCACTAGACAACTGCTTGCTGCTATTTTTAGACAAGACGCTGTGTAAATTTAGCTCATGCATGAAATCAAGGTTTAGCTGCATCAGTGTTTGCGTGCTTTAGCTCAAAGACACCCCAGATGATGGCACAGTCTCAACCAAAGCGCTCTCTTCTTCAAAATTCTTCCATGTTAAAACACAACGGACACCCCTTACAGCATAATCTGTGTTTAATATCCATCCTTCTTCTCGTGACTGGATCATCTCCAGCAAAAATCCAAATAGATTGCATTTAGCTCACTATGCATTTATTCTATTTATTAGCCGTATAAAATTTGGTTTGCATTTCAGCATTTAGTCTTACTTGATATGTATATTGTGAGACTTTTGTTTAGAATGAAATGACCCGAGGCCAGTTTTTGCGCAGTTTGAGCTACGCTCTTGTGTTTGGGGACCACTAGCTTTGTCAAGCTGGCCAACGATGATGTTCTTGTGGGAGGCAGCAGTGTGTCTCTAGATGGATGTGGGTACCAACCAAATTACACCCATGTCATTGATAGTAGTGATATCTATTTTCTTTCCATAGATCATAATCTTCAGTAGGTGTTGTTCTGAGCACTTTGTGTAAAGTCCCGGCTGTGAAATTTGATCAGCCCCGGTGGCCTTTTGACAAAGTGCTCTGTCTGCAGTGTAATTAGGGGTATCGCATCGCCACCAGACCCCTGAGGGAAGTCTCTTTATTCTGAGGTCAGCTCCCTAAAGACATGGCCTTCCATCCCCTTCCTCTTCCTCATCCTGACTTCCTGCTCTTGCTCTATGGCCTCCAGGCCTCTCCTTTGTCTTCTCCAGATAAACCGAGGATGGATTAAATCATTTCAACCCACTTATTAATCTTACCTGCCTTGTATCTCAGCATTTTCAGGCTTTTTATTCTAGAACCCTTTGGATGTTTTCTGCCTCTGCGCAGAATTGAGCTGACCGGCCTGTTTCCCCCCACAGAGCTGTCATGTTTTCTCACATGGTTGCATAAATCAGGGCTATCGGCGCAACGCAGCCTAATGGTTGTGTACATGTGAAACTCTGCAAAGCTGTAAAGCAAACACCTTCTGGGGATCTCTATTTTAGCTGATAATGTAAAAAGTAATAGGCTGCCTTGAGGAGGGTTTCTAGAGGCGCCACACATGTATCGATCTCCATGTATGCACTCTATTTAACAGTCTTATTGTGCTTGCTGGCGTGTTCATTTGACCATGCACTCAGGCAGGGGGGATGCTTGTTATCTTCTCGGACCTCTGCAAAAGACCCATAGCGATCACGCTTCGCTGCAGCCATGTTTCAACGTCAAAGGAAAAGCTCGGTGACATTCGGTGCAAAATGATGAATTATTGAATTATTGCTTCGGTCTGAGCTCAAATCGGTTGTCTTCCAATATTATTGTTTTTCTGGAGTGTAAAATTTCGGCCGCATGAGCTAGAAGGGTTGCATTACTTTGACGATGACACATTTTGAGTAACTTGCAGACTTAAGGTCTGGAGTTTATACCAAGTAAGATCTATCCAAATAAAGTCAAAGAGTCCCCTGCACACCTAACACCTCTGCTGTCAAACCACTTTTAAGGGCTCAGCAGACACCGCCTGTGTCCTTGTCTGCCACTGAAGGTGGAGAAAGGTCACACATCTGGGTGGGTGCAGCCGGTGGAGCTGAGGTGGGGCAGCTGTAATCACAGCTATCAATTCCATCCAACAGCGGGAAGACGATGCACCCAGTGGGATCAACGCGCTCATAAAGCACCCTCCCTGTTTTTTTTCTTTTCTCCAGAATAGGCGCCCCCTCCCTCCCGCTAATGAGAGATTAGGTTTCTCCACCTCTGCCCACATTTGTAGTCAGCAGCAGATGCCTATCTTTGTCTGTCCTCTTAGTGCAAACAGCAGCAAAAACACTTGAGCTGTTTAGCGCTGCGGTGACAGATAAAGGCCTGCTGGGACCTCCAGAGAGTGCAGAGATCTGCCTGTTCTGCAGCATCCACAAACTTGGCAGCTGATGAAATACACACAAGTTGCTCCTCACATGCGTAACACACACCTCTGGGTACAGATGTGAATGAAGCAAAAGCTAATTGAATTGCAGCAGTTTCAAGGTGGTGCAGAAGAGAAGGACAATAGTAAAAGCTCATAATCATCTTTATATGAGCATAACAGTCTGATAACTGGGGGTGATCAGAGAATTGTTCTATTAGATGTGATGCATTAGAAATTAATAAAAAAGAAAAGCCCAACCCTTGTTTACACGTTTGCATCCATTAACTTTTATTAATTCTCAGGATATCATGTCTTCTTGAAGGTTGTTAAGGAACTGTGTGCAAATATGACTAATTCGAATTAAACAGGGCAGCACCTGCGGTTGTAGCGCTAGCTGTCACAATATGCTGCTAACTTGATCACTTTAATGGGCTGGAAACTCCAGAAATTGGATCAAATGTTTACAGTCATGTAAACCAACGTATTGTGCCTCTTCAAACAACAATAGATTTTTATGATTTTGAGTCATTGTAGATTAAGGGATGATGTTCACACCTCAGACAGATGTGGACATATTTGACTGCTACCCAGATGCATTTTAGGCTCCGGCTGCAGAAATACACTCTCCAGCATGTACCAACATGCACCCATGAGCAGGGCTGGACTGGGACCAAAAAAACGGGACCGGTAGTTTTAGCCAAGGCGGCCCACACAAGCACACACACACATGAGTTGTGCACAAAATTCTATAGACTACTATTATTTTGCATGCTTAAAATATGACTGAATAAAATGAATCCTGTAATAAGTTCCCATGTTGAACATTTGCCCTTTTAGCCTAAGGTGTACACACATCCCAACACATTTCCATTGCTAATTCCAAAGGCTATCATCATTTCTATGTCAATCCAGTGCTTTTCTCACCGGTTGTGTGTAGCCTACATGTGTCTATATATGTCAAAGAAATTTCTTTGGTCTACTAGTTTCTTTTTGTACGTCAATTTCGACCAATCGTGACTGACTTCTCATCTCACCTGTGCTTATTTAAATGTTCTCCTCTCGGGGTCGACGGCAGAAAATGCAGGTGTCTTCTTCGCTGCTGATGTTGGCCAATCAAAAGCAGACAAAGTATCTGTTCTAAACTCCTCGATCTGCCCAGTCACATTTCTCCTCTTAAATAGCCGTGTCTCCTTCCTCTGCATTGTTGCTCATTCCAGCTGCGTGCCACTCCAGCCACCTGTGCGCTCCATAGGGCTGCTGCTGCACTTATTGGCAGCACTGGGCCCACTGCTGCTGTCAAACTTGTGGTGGCAAACTCATGGAAGCTTTTGAGCTCTTAGCATCTCTGCGCCCCCTTGCAAGTCTGTGGTTAATTATCCATTTTCACAGATGGACCTCGACTCCTGTCCAACTCTAGATCAACTCAAGTGGCAACATTTGATAGAATTCATTGGACTAGCCCACATGGGCCGCGTTCGTCTCTAACCGTCATCGATAAAAAATATTTATTATACCCTTTTTAAATTAAAGTATGATAGCTTCGGCCCAAAAATGTGCTTTGGCCCACCAGTACGCCAGATGGCCTGGCCGTATCTGCCCGTGAGTTCTGCCTACCCAGATCTGCGAGTGGGAGAACGCAGTCAGTGGCATGTAGTGCCTTATCGATTTCATTCACCCTCAAATATAGGAGCGGCTCAAGGCATCGATGCTGAAATAATTATGTCGCTACTCATAAGACTTGATTATTGATACACGATTTTTCTTACCATGAATAAGTGTAAGTCTATAAGGTGAAAGAGAGGAAGGGTTTGATGAAACCAGCAAAATCCACCCTGCCTGCTGCAGCCTCGTGCCGACAGATAAATGAAATGAAATGAGATCAATCGGGGTGTCAGGCTGCCACTGTGCTGCTGGAGAGCCGGGATACGACTGGACAAACAGCGTTCATCACAGACTGCTGCGCTCATCAAAATGACATGCGGCCCAATCTTTTGCCTTTGACCTCTGAACTCCACAGACCCGCAGCAGCCACAAATCGATGGAGAGAAACTGGGACAGGCATCACAGCTCATGGGTGTGGGGATATTTAGAGAGAGGATCTTTATTTAAGGCAGAGAAATGGCATAAATGCTGGGATATGGGGAGAAATTGGGAAATCAATTCATTTTAAAGTAATATCTATGATGGTTTTTAGGAGGTGGAGTTCAGCTGCTGTTGAATGACTCCACAATTACACTTATTTGATTAAGGTGCTATCAAGGACAGATAAAGAGATTTTATTTGTGTTGTACGTCTTTTTTAAAGCCAGTGCAGCTGCATCTAAGTCAAAGTGCATTTTTGGTCAGTGAGCTGTTACCATAATATGCAGTTTTCAGCAAACGGCTCACATTGACTCTATCAGCCTGCTGATGTATCATCGTGATTCTAAAGTCTGCTCTCACCTTTAGGCCATTCTGTCAGATGCTGGTCGATGTCTCGGCTGCATTGTTAATTACAGTCATTACCTTCAGGCACACTATTTCAAAACAGTCAGGTCGGAGCTCATTGATCCTCCTCTATTTACGCACACGGAGCCCGTGGTTGGGGCTCATTGTTGCCGTTTCATTTCTGGATCCAATACCATCAGATTGATCAGATTAGATTATCTGAAGTGCCATTAATTCACAAGAGCCAGCGCCTGATCCTTTATCTGCATGGGCAGGAGAAGAAATCAAGTTAATTAGATTCATTTTAGCTTGAAAGCTCCCTGAATTCTGCACCACCTCTCGATTTTATTCACTGCAGGAGTCATCGCTGGAGTCATCGTTGTTTCTTAAGTGCACCATAAAGTCACATTTTCAGCTGTTAAACACAGAATCCACAGATCTGATTGACACGACTCTGAAAGGAGAGGACATCTTTCCATTCGTACAGCTCAACATTTACAATTCTACTTGCACGCTCAAGTCTTTTCAAGTTTTGGTCACACAAAAGTAGAATTGTTATGCCAAAAAAAATCTAAATCTGACCTCTTTCGATGAAGCTTCCTGACTCAAGGCTACTAATAAATCTGTCTAAATAAACTTTTTATTAATTTTTTTGCAATTTCCACTCAGAACAATAACATGGGAGCACCTTGCTGATACGTGTGTTGGATTTTAATTTCCACTGTTTTCCCATTTTCACCATTGTTCCTAACTGAGGGGCTGCGATGGAGTACGCAGGAAGTGTCGTCACTAATGTTGCCATTTTACCTATAGTTATTGTCTCTTTTTTGTAACGCACACACACACACACACACACACACACACACACACACACACACACACACAAACATCTATCTGTCCCAGTCTGAGTTCTCACGCCCTGAAGGACATCCTGACTGCAGGGAACGTCAAGGTGGCTTTGATGATAAAAACATTTAACAAAAGGTTCCATTCGTCCTCCAGAGCATCGTCCTACAGCAAATGATGGTTGTTTGTGTGTTTCCCTCATTTTAAATGGAGGATTCCAATGTCTTTTCATTGTTTCTGTCTCATCAACCTTAAAACATAAAATTTGCTTTTGTTTGCATTAATTTGTTAAGTAGTAAAACCTAAAGTTTTCATTGTGTAATGGAAGGGTGCATCTTTTTATTTGAATCTATAGTGCTTCTAGTAGCAGTACATTGTCTGAACAGTAGATACAGTAGGAAAGTAAAATTTATATTAACATTAGAAATAAAGAATCAATGCGGATTTAAATCATATACACAGTTTAGCTCCATTGTTTCTTAAGAGTGACCTCAGTTAATAAACTTTCTGTAATTATTAAATGGATATCCAGTAAGAAAAGATATCTGAGTCCTTTTGAATTGATGCATCCTATCATTTACAAACTGATAACTACTTGTGTCACCTGAACTATTCACATAATTCCTAATTTCTGAAAGTAAAAAAACCCAGATAAATACAGTATGTTGTACTATGACGGTTTGTACAAAGTTATGGATATCATGCATCTTCACAGATTTTATCATTTCATTTAAGGAATAGAACCTGGGAATAGCACGGTCATAAATGACATAAATGCAGTTGTAATCCAAGAGTATTCCCCCGCCACCTTTGATGCTTTCTTTTAATAGGTTGCCACTTCTTGGGATTAACAGCATGTGATGCCACACTAATGACGCACTTCTTTTCACAGATACGGAAAAGAAAATCAAGTCAAAGAAGGAGAAGACAAAGGAGAGGAGGGAGCGATGGCTCAACAGTGAGTTTATACTAACAATCAAATACCAGGAGTTTCTAGTTACGCTGTGTTTTTCCAATTTCTAAATTCACTGTTATATAAATGTTGTTAGGCAGTATTCAGTGACAGGAATACAAGGAAAACTGTAAAATGTGTCAGGACTGCTGGACTGGATCTCAGTGAGATGTGGTATTTCCCTTCTCATGGGTATCAGATGATTGGCAGTAAATGGTGAAAAGCTTGAGACCAGTAATGCGCTCTGTGGTTGCCAGTGAGCGAACAGAAGAAAACAAGCACTGGTGCCTGAATGTGGACTGACTGTTCAGACTGGAGCACAGACAGAGCAAAAATGGAGGAGTGGTCTGAAAACCCATCAGCCAGGTCCCAGCGGTTTCGGATTAAATATTCCTTAAATCCACAATCAACTCAATGCTGAATTCTTGTAAGTCCGAACATCAGCAGAGTAACTAAATATGTTTAAAATGGTGCAAAGATATGCAGGAACTTTTATCATTTACATGGGAGTTTGGAAAACTTCTGCATGTTTCCACTGAAACAGGGAAAAGTTTCCCCTTAACCTAAACTCTTCCTGAAAAAATAACTAGATTCCGTGGAATTCTTGAGGGGTGTTGCTGAAGAACACTGATAAAGCTTCACTTTATCTATTTTTTTTTATTTGGACTAGAAATGTAGAGAGAGACACCATGACAGGTGGAAGGTCAGACTCTTTAAAGTGTATCTTCCATGGATGGAATTCAGAGCTGGATGAGTTGAAGGTGCACTGTGGGATCTTCCATGTTGTCACTTCTGTTGACATTCAAAGTACATACAAACAAACATGTGTGTTTTTGACGCTGCAACCCTGTGTTGTCTCCAGAGAGCAGGCCTGTTCAGGGTTCAGACAGCTATTGGAGGAACCAACGATTTGAGACTAAATGACTTCATACTGAAACCATGCGACATCCCATATCGGTCCTTTAAATGTGGGACGGGCACTGAAACAAATTAGTGAGAATGTGAAGCATTTTAAGTATGATTACATGAAGCTGAAGGACCTCTTTCACCGCAATGGGTCTCACCGCCGTATAAATCCGCCTGATTTAAATACATTTTCCAGAATTTTGAGGTGCCTTGGAAACGCAAGCTGCACAGATGACTGCTTTTTTTTACCTCTAAAATAAATTCCTAGCAATACAAGTTCCTGGATATGTTGCTGCAAGGGGGGGCTGATGAATCGTAATCACCCCAGTGTAAAACATTGGATACTGCAGGGAGAGAATTGCATCTTAAATAATGCACATATACAGGAGTATACAATCTTAAATCTCTGCTCTCACAGGCTTTTGACCCTTCTGCAATTATCCCAGCAACATCATCGCCATTGCCTCTCATAATTGTGATGAGGCCGGTAACCGTACCCCTCTCCTTCAGCCAATCAATGTCCGGGTAACACAACACATCCTGTTCAGGCGTATAATTAGGCGGTAATGGCCATGCAACTCAGTCCTGCTGAAACCCAAGAACAGCTCCGTGTTTTTTAGATTTCTGAATTCAATTTATTTTACCTAAAAGAATGGCAACAATGTAGGTTTTATGGCTGCTTATTATTTATTTTAACAAGTAAATAAGACCCTTTATTACTACATCTGTCATCTTTAAAGTAGGTATGTCATTAAAAAGTCATTAAAATAAAATAGTCTCAGATCCTACTTGTTTTTGGAATTATGTGTACTTATTGTGATGATTTTTGTGTATACCACAGTAGGATCTTTTAACTTCTCAACGTATTTTTTTACTCTTAGAGATCAGCTCAATCAAACAGGCCAAAGAGCAACAGGCGGCCGAGGCCCGGAGGAAGGCCACACCTGTTGTGGGGGACATGAGGCCCCTGATCAGCGCCCTGCCTGAACTTTCTGAGCTTGTTGCCACTGCTACCCCTCCCTCCATGCAGACCTCCCGCCGGAAAAGCAGGAAGAACAAAGTGTAAGTGCAAACACTGACCAATTACCCACCCATTAGCAGTATTTTCATAATGTTTTCAGCCTTGAAACACATAAATAAGGCAGATTTGGCAGCTTTGATGCCATCACCATGAGCAGAATGAATTAATATCCATCTGCAGAAAATAACACATTGTCACACCATTTGGGAGGAAAATTGCATTAAAGACTGATATCAGAATTATAGACTTCCACTGCCTTATCTATTGATTTGGTAGTTAAAGCAAAAGAACCTTGAAGCAGGTAAACTTCGAGCTCCAGGTTCAGAGTCTCATACTTTGTAGGTCTGGAATCAAAACTCTGATATTTAAGCAAGAAAATTGAACACTGCACAGGCTCCACAGATGTGATGTACTAGCCTACGATTTAATTTCAGGATGTGATGTTTACATGCATAAACTCATAAACTAATACTTAAAAACATAGTTTAAAGCATTTCACATGAACTGAGCAATGCTGTAAACTGCCGAAAGCAGAGGGAGAAATGAATGTGAGGTTTCCACAGGAACAGAATAAAGTTCTCATCACTTCTGCTGAAGAGAGCAAAACACTCTGAGACTCTTGAATGGTTTCTCATGACACTGAGTTTGTCTTGTTTTGAAGTATTTTTATTTTTCATCATTAGAAAAGAGCCTCAGTCAGAATTTAGATCAGAATTTATAAAGCCAACGAATGACGGGCAACCATAAAGGTGATGCAGGTGAGTTTTACAGGACAGTGTCTGCATTGTGGCGTAGCGAAGTGGCAACACGCCGCTTGGATGAGAGCAGCAGCTGAAGAAACCATGGAACCTTGATCATTTAATGAATATGTGAGAAAAGCACTCACGGCCGTTCTACAGAAAGCATAAATCCTGTCCTGGTAAGATTTGCCTGATGGGATTTTATTTCTATTATCTCCGCTCTCTCTGCCTCCAGGAAAATCCAGCTGACTTGCGCTCTGTAATTTATGTGATGGAGTTACTCAGACTGTCATAAATGCGGCTATAAAAGTTCTTCAGCTCTGAGCCGAAGGCTTCGTTTCATCAGATCCTGCACTAATCACGGTGTCAAACATAATTCAGAGGAAGTAATCAAACTTTTCATATCCCATCTATCCATTTGTTTGATTTTTGGTGAGCAGGATAGGAACCCCCCCCCAATGCCAGTGTGCTGTCTGCGCTACTGTTCTCAAAGTCATTCTGACGGCAAAGGTCACAGCCCGGTGAAGCTTTTCAACCTCGTGTCCGTTCAAACTATTATTCCTGACAGTTTGAAACTGCCAAAACCTCTCACACGAATGTCCTCAAGACGTCCAGCTACTCTAAATTGAGCTGTTCAGGCCTGAGATGATGAAGAACCCAATTGGAAATTCTTCAGACAGTGCTCTATTGTGAAGACAAGAATATTCAGCCCATGCTATTTAAATGAAAACAGTATTGTGTTAAAAGCTAGAGCCATAGCATTCTAACCATTGACCCAGGTAGGAAAGCTAATTATTTTTCTTGCCACTCTGCAGTGGATGATATTTCTGGGTGTAATAAATAATTTGAAAGGTCAATTTTTCCTGGCAAAACAGTGAAACTTACCAGCAGGATGAAAGGATGTCTCAGTAATAAAGATAGGTGGCTTTGCTCTACAGGCTGACAGCAGGCCTTAAATGTCTAATATATGATTTCTCAGCTGATAATTATGCTTAGAAAAATAAGATGAAAATCTATATTCTTATTCCTACTAAGTGGAAAGGGATTTCTGTCCCAGGTATCTCTAACCTTGTGGTTTTTGTTCAGTGGAGCATATTTAATGCTATTCCTGTTTATCCCTGCAGGCCAGTAAAGAGAGCTGAGCCCACAGACTTCAGTCAGATGAAACCAGCGCAGAAGCGTAAATTCCTGTGAGCAGCTTTCTCTCATTTTGAACTCGCCTTTCCATACCCCTCACTTAGCACCACCCTGGTTTCGCCTTTGTTTCAGTGAAACGGAGACCGGCCGCTTCGGCGACGCAGTCAGGACGCTCGCTGCCAAAACGAACCCGCTGGCTGATATTGGCGAGCTGCTGAGGAAGAGGATGAGGCAAGAAGAAGAGCAAGGCCCCAGCTAATCAGTCCAAGGGATATTGTCTGTGTGACCGAGAGCTTCCACTTCTTTAAGTCTGGTCGGTCCTTGGGTTTGAGAGGAGGAAGGACCTGACGTCCGATCACAGACCAGCCACCGACTGCTCTCAGACACACACTTCTGTATATTGTCTGTTCAAAATGTCTCATGTTGACTAATGAATATCGCATTTATTGTTCCCCTTCAATGATAAATTACAATCCTTCGATCGCTCTCTAAGTGTCTATTTTCAGAAGCACGTTTATGGGCATCGACTTGTGCGTTTGCAAACATGCACACCTTTTTTATTTTTTTTTAATCAGCACCTCCACAAACATTCCCACGCTTTTATTCCCAGCATCTTCTCACGATGACACTTTGAAGAGAAGATCAACACCCAACGCTGAGTGACTCATCTGCAATAACCATAGCGACTCCTGCCATCCACGTGCAAGAACATGTTGCGGAAATGACTGAGAAGCCAAAGTGATGATAAGAAAATATTGTCAGCTTTAGGGAAACATCCCTGTGTGTTTAAAGGAGATGTGAGTTATGAGATGGATTTGCCCCCAACAAAAAGGTCTCAAAATGTGACTACAGCTACAGGTTCAACAGTCTTTTTACCGTAGTCTGTGAGGTCACACCCACATTAAAGAATAAATCAGGATTCTCTTGAAAATTAAGTTTGATTATAGAGACTTATTGAATCACTGAGGAAACAAGAAACCAGAGAAAACCGACTCTCCTCTTGAAATAAAAAAAAAATCACCTTTGTCCTTTCAGCAGCTGCTTGTTCTAAACAAGTCACGGGCTTTCGTGGGTTCTTGCCAAATTGCTATCTTTGCTTCAGATCTTGCGCCGTTATTTTTATATCAAAAACACTTTGCTGCACCGTTCACTTGGAAGCCATCGGAGGTCCTATTTCATGTGGAGTTCACCTGTTCAATCATCACCAGCTTTTAAATCCGCCCCCCAAAATTGCACCTTAAACAAAGTGGACTCCTCCGTTCAAAAAGCACTTTCTAATATAACGTAAGTTCCAGTGAACGGATTGGAGAAAATGCAGCACAGAAATGGACAGAAAGTCTAAATTCACTTGATTACAGCACAACTGAATTGGTTACAGTTCTGCAGAGAGCCTGAAAATCCAAGAAATGATTAATTTTCCAGGCAGTGAGGTCAGACAATCCTTTTTTCAGTCCGTAAAATGATATGGAAATAATCAGAGAAATGTGACTCATTTGCCTGAGCTACAATTAGATTAGAGGTAAGAAAAGCCTAATCAATACAAGTTTCAGTGCTGCAGACCATTAAGACCTATTAATAATGGATGTAACGGGAAGAGCACAGTGTCAGATTAAAAGTCACTGGAGCTCACTGTCCTAAGCATCATAATCATTATAGGTGTTTTTTTATTATTAAGCAGAGTTTAAGGACTTGTCTCTTTTATAGGTGCAGATAGATTGTGTTTTCCAGGAAAGGTCTGGCATTCCAGAACCTCAAGTAAGGCCTGATATTAGAGTCTTGACAGAGACACGGGTCTAATCAGATGCTTGGTAACGCCAGAGGATGTCCTTATGCAAACACCGAAGAGGGATGCAGGAAACGGGATTAAAGGGCCAGGCTTCAACAAGTCAGTGTAGGAGACTTACCGAGTGTTTCTGTACTTTTCTGCTAGGAAAAAAAAAATCCCGAGTACATTTAAAGAACGCACAACAGTGAGGAAAAGTGCTCAGACGATGGTATCACAACAATGATCACACAATAGCAAGAATGCAGCCATCGTGAATATGCACGCCCCAGTTTCCTGCTGGGACACGTCAAAATGTCTGCAGCCGGTTGAGTCTTTACTCTGTCCCGCTGAAAATATTCTGTTTATTTTGGGTGAACGTTCCAGACATTTTGTTGGTCCCTTTACAGGGTTACACCCAGAGGTTTGTGCTCTAAATTTTGGAGGTGGGTTAAGTCTCCATTTAGGCAATAAACACAACAGTGGCGCCTGCTGTCAACTGTCAGCGCGGCTCCAATCAAAACGTTGCTGGAGTTTTAGCCTAAAAGTAGCTTTAAGAAACTTGAACAAATACGCTGCACTGTTTGTGCTGCACTGTTCTCAGATGTAGTCTGAGTATTTTAAACACAAGCGCCTTGCTTTGAAACCACACCATTTTACATTCTTCTGCTGTGTCTCCATCTAAGGGGATCAAATGATGCATTCAAACGATGACACTGAGAGGTTGGCAAAACCAAAAACTCACCAAGTCAACACCAGTGCAAACATGTAGCTTAATTAGAGTTTGAAAGGTTTCCTCCCCCCTCCATCTCCTTGTTGTTCTGTTGATCTCCCCCCTAAAGAAATCATTTCAAAGTTGTGGCCCACTGGGCCGCCATAAAACATGTTTATATTATATCCCTCACCCTTTAAAGTATTCATAAAGGGAATCAGCAAGGAATGGAGCTCCTTTGTGTCTGTACCTCTGGTGCGCTCGTCCCGCGGCGCCTGAGTGTTTCCACGCCGCTCGCCTCGTCATATATTTCTCACACATGACTCATTCATATATTTGCTGTGAAAGGTTGGCACACTGGAGGCTCTTCCAAAGCACTCGGCTCGGTTTGAGAATTCAGAAAGACTGAACGGCGCTTGGAGATTCTCAACTTTCTGAAACCGCTCTGAACTTTGCTGATGTGTGTTTTAACGGCAGCCTTGAAGGCTGGTTTTGCCAATGCAGATGTTGAGTGATCAGTTCAGTTTGCTGCAGGGCGTTTCAAAGACAAATAAAACCGAACAAAGGTAGGTTCATCCTTAGTTAAACTTAGTTAAGTTAAACCATCCCAACATGTCTCCCTCCCCCCTCAGGGGAACATCACGTTATGAGTTCTCAAATGTGTACTGAGACCAAATGTAATATATAAGCCCTCCAGTGAGTTAAAACAATAACAATAACACAGTTTGCTCTTTTTATTCAGTTAAGTTTGTTCAATCAAATTTGTTTCTAGACATAATACAGTAATCCAGAGCCTGACCCCCCAACAACAAACGGCAAGAAGAAAACTCCTGTCCAACATTAGGAAACCTTGTCCCTCCACAGGTGACCCTCTTGTTGATGGCCGGCTGGGTACAGAAGAAGGAGAAGGTAAGATAGTGCACGTGGGGAATGACAGAAAGAGGAGAAACATAAACGTCCGGCATAGATGCAAATACAATAATCACACTGAAGTTGCAGAACCAAACCCGATTCAGAGCGAGGGACGGAGAAAGGCACAAGACTAGCACAAGAAAAGGGAGGTAATGTTGTCAAAGGCTACAAATGAGGAGAGGAGCACAAGCAGTCATGAACCAACAAGGGAAGAGGAAGCTGTCAGTGGGTCTGTACCCAGCAACGGGACTAAAGTGGACGCTAAAGGTTAGCTGAGCCTGTTCTAGCAGCATTGTATGTCTAGAATAATGATTGGCTACAGAAATACTGACTAAAGAACTAAATAAGCCTCTTGGATGAGAGGCAATGTGTTCCAGTTAAACACCTACAGTCCAGTTGACTTTCCAGTAGACATTAATGGAGAATTGGGGCCTGGATAAATGAGAAATGAAGCTAAACAGGAAGGTTTTCAGAGGGAGCAGAGAGGTAGTCAGGCTCCCGCACCTGGACATGAGGGCTGGTTCCACAGCAGGGCCCTGATAGCTAAATGTTAACCCCCATCCCCCATTCTACTTTTAGAGATTCTGGGGTCCACAAGTAAATTCGGTGAGTGCAGTTCATTTGGATGACAGGGTGCCGTATACATCACTTATCACCTTTAACCAGATTGAGCAATAAAGCTTTGCAAAGATAAACACTGCAACAATATATCACATTGCTATAATCATGCCATAAACATATTGTGTTCAAACTTTATGAGTAACAGTGTAATAATAACAAGAACACCAAGAACCAGGACTCTTCTCTGTGTGCCATGATCTGCTTCTCTATCATCCCCAACTTGGTTATATGTGGTTGTATATTCATTTTTGATTTCTTTTGTTTCAAAGCCGCCAACCTGCATTTTGTACAATTTCATGTTTGATTTAATTCTCTTTATTTCATCTCTTCTTGTATATCTTCATTTTGCATTATTGCATGCGTGAATTCTATACCCGAGCGGCTTTTCTGAGGCGATGAGAGTGAACTAATTCTGGAATTAACTCAGAATTAAACTGGTAACTGAACATTTGTAATGAGTCGGCTACTTTTTCATAGCGGCGCGTGTAATCTCCCATTCCCATGCAGAACTCTCTGCATGTAAATAAAGAATAAAGAGAAACGGCTAACCAAAGAAGGATTTAAAATGCAATGCTTCTCCCACTCAAATTCCACCTACATGCACGCATCGCTATTAATGATTCACTGTTCTAAATTCAGAGCTACGCACTCTTACAACATCCAGTTTTTTTCCCGTGGTTTTTACGGAGCAGTATTTCACTTGACGACAATTATTTTGATAATTAGTCTCAGAACATTGAGCAGGGAATTCCAAACATCTCTCCAGCGACACCTTGCTATGGGGGATCCTGATGAAATACACAGACGAATCACAAACCGCTGAAGACAACAGAACCACGTTATGTGAGACGAGATGGAATTCTAATCTCTGGTCTCCAACGCAGACACTCTCCTCACCAGGGATGTGTTTTGAGATGAAGACCAACAATATCAACAGAGGCCAAGAGCAGCTTTGGTATGCTAGCAATAAACCCAAAATGCTAAAGGAAGAACATCAGTAATGTTGCTTTATGGAAAACAGATTTTCCTTCTTTTTGAGTTATCTAAATGGGGATAAGAAAGGATCTTCCTTTCAGATCATTTGTACAGTTTTGACATATTGAGATGGATCACTCCAAGGGTGTATCTCCAAGGCTATAAGAGCCTATTCATGGCTTCCATCAAGGACCCACACTGTCTCTGTTGAGAAGAGAAACATGTATTTATAAGGTGTGTAAATACCCTTCATGTCAACTATAGGTTAGTTTTCCCCATACAACCCTTTATTAATGTGCTGTAATGCTAAATGTTGGCTCAAAAGCAAAGCTTGTCATGAAATGGATTAGCTCTGTTAGTCAATCTCCTGCAGCACGGAAGAACAAAACATAACCGCTCCTAAATGATGTTTATATGGAACATCTGAACTATTAAATTGTAATGAGCTTCCTCGAGGTCTAAATTTATGGTTCCAGAAGAGGGAGGAATGTTAATAAGTTCTAGTAAATCCAGATGTCGAGAGCTGTTTCGCCTCACGGAGAGTGCAACGACGCAAATTACGTCCCGGCAACCATGTTCGTGTTTCATGCTATGTTCTGGTTGGTTCTGGAATAGACACAATCACATGGAGAATTCATGAGATGTGGGTGCTGTTAGGACGAGGACAACAATGTGAAAAGAAGCTGAAAAACAACATCTCACACTTTCGGCTTCAATAGACTTCAGTAAATCTTTTTTTTATTAGCGACACATGTTTTTCCTACTGGGACAAACCATAGTTGAACCAAGCCACTTCAATCCAACCAGCTCCTCTGTTTCCTCTTTGTTTTTGTTTTTGTAATGTCTTTTTTGATTCTCTTAGACTTCATTGTCTAATCTGCTTCCAGAAAAGAGCAGGGAAGATAAATGCATAAGAGTTTACTGGACAAAATGACGTATTTGATGTATGTATTTCATTATACAAATAAAAAAACAGTTCCCTGAAACAAACAAAATGATATGTTAGGGGGCAAAAAACACACACACAAACATATTAATATACAGGCAAACGAAACTTACTTTTTGGCAACTTAACAACAGGTATGATGATATGAAACCCGAGTGACGTACATATCTGGCGCCTAAAAATACCCGCACGCAGAACCCTTTTACCAGTCAGACCGTAAAAATCCCACACCGTAATAAACCCGTCTTTATGTCAATATACATTATATGCGGCGCGTCCAATCACTGTGCCTGGCGGTGCGTAAATACGCCAATATGGCCTCATTTTCCTGCGCCCACCTCTTTGCTGCTGTCCAATAAGAAAAGCCTGTTTTTGGAGCAGCCAGGAAAGACCTTGCCTGGTTGATTTTGCACAGTGTGTGGTGTGCGCGCGTGCACGCGCGCGTGTTGTAGAGTATCCCCCCCCCCACCTCCCTCAGCCAGCAGAGCTACTCCTGTATTTTAGCGTGTCCTCCTGTGCGCCGTGGAGTTCGGACGCTGCAGCATCACCTGCGCCGCAGAGGAGACAGAGAGGACCGCTGTGAGTTTCTGATCACACACACACACGCACACGCACACGCACTTTCATGAATTACCAACACATGTCTTCCGGCCTCATTTCTCTTGGTGAGAACAGCTTTTCAAAAACAAACGCGCGGCTGCGTGTCGCCTGCGCTCGGCGTCAAAGTCGCGGGACAGCGCGAAAACGCGCAGGCGACATGTGTGCCTGGAAGCAGGAAAGCAGCTGTTGTTGAGGCTTTTTTCCCCCCCACGACTGTCACGCCGGCGCCGCTCGCCAGCGCGGTCCCGGAGATTCTGGCTGAAGAGGTTCGACGACAACAGGCGGAGCGGACGCGTTTCGGAGTCTCCGCTGCCGAATTAGAGGTGGAATAAGAGGGATGAATTAGAAAGGCTCCTCAACTTAATCCACGAATTCAATTAGAAAGTTGTTCACTGACGTTTGGGCTTCCACTTAATGCACAGAAACGCAAAGAAAACACACGAATAATAGAGTTGGACGCATATTAAAACTTAATTTTTCAAAGACTATTAGAGTGGAAGTTTATATTAATGACTAATCATATTAATGACACTTGCATTTAAAATATCCTTGTTGTTGTTATTGTTAATATTATTCCAAACAGAAACCAATAATGCTCTTTATAGTTTAGGGTGAAGATCCTTGTACATCCTAGTTATTGAACTGCGGCTCTCTTCTGCATCAAATACCAAACACACATCAGATGATACCAGCAAAATCTTTGTGGATTTTCAGCTTAGCTATTGGCGATGAACCTTCTGGTGCTTTTCCTGAGCAAAAATAGTGCATTTCCATCAATAATATACATAAAATATACTGAATTTGGTTCAGTGTGGGATAACTGTGAGTCGGGGCTTCATTTCTTAGTGGCTTGTGGTTCAAATGTTTGTTGTTTTTCTTCCTGACTTTCTGTAGAAATGCTCTTTTATTCCTGGTATAAATTGAAACGCACTTTGCGAGTGTCGGCCCGGCGTCACACCGAACAGACACTGAGTGTTGGATTCGCCCTCAGAAACAATAAATCTACAGTATCTGCAGTAATTTGTGGATTTATGTGTCCTGAGTGCTTTTCAGAAAGCTGTTGCCAAAGGAAAGACATTTAATTTAGTTTTAACTGTCCCACAAAGTGATATAATATGTAGAAGAAGGTTGATTATGGGCTTGACTTTAAGAAAGGCCTGATTATATAGAAAAGCCAAAGAAGTTTCCAGTTTAAAGCAGATATGCACGTTGTGAGAAACGTTGCCGTGGGCTATAGCAGGATGCCCGTTTGGCAGGCTCATTTGTGCTGCCTTACATGTGGCCTCTGCTTGGCTTTCCTCGACTCGCTGCAGGCTTTTTCTTTTCTTTTTTTCATTGCTTCTGTCTTCCACTTAGCCTACATGCGCCAAAATAGAAGGCCGATGACAGCGTGCATGTTCACTGCCATGCATGTGGCTTAGGTGTGACTCAGTGGACATCATTAGCAACGCTGGACTCATTCTGTTGTGTTGACTGAGCATCATTTGGGCAGAGACGCATGAGTGAAGAGGATTTGACGTTTGTGGTTTCTACAGCGTCAGGATGGCGATAGAATTGTGAGATGTATTTTCTTTTTTACGTTTCATATTGAGTTTTTTACACACTAAATGTTAAACCTTATAGAACAAAAAAAAATTGCTAACATTAGTGATATTTCCACTGCTGTACTAGAATATTTCAACCTGAAGAAGAACCCTTCTTTAGTGGTCATTCACCAGCTTGTGCTACCAGCACGCGTATTTCTTGTGTGCTGATGTTTTAGTTTCAAAAACACAGAAATTGACAAGACTGGTTTACTAAACCCAGACTCAAAATCAGAATCTCAAGGCACAGAAATGTATCACTTTCTAAGAACACAAAAAAAACACTAGGTGCAAACTATAATACTTAATACTAATACTAATGCTATAATACCAATACTTAATTTTACATTTAAACTATACTTTGAATAAAGAGTTTGAATTACTGGTATGCTAATTTGTAGCAAGACAAGGCAACCTGCCACAAGACCAGGGAAGACATTGATTAGTTAAAGACTAGGTAGGGCTACACAAGTAGAGCTAATCAGGAGTGAGTTGGACAGTCACCACGGATACACACCAGGGCAGGACCTAAAGGTGTCTGAAATGGGAGGAGAGGTTTGTTTTCAAAATAAAGCAGGAAGTGATATACGAGACACAAGTGCTGTAAGCTAAACCCCAAGGTGCACCAGTAAGGGAAACACAACCTGTCCTAACTAACTCAGGCCTGGACTAACAGCTATGATGAGGAATAACAGACATGTTTTTTGTTCTTCTTCCATTTTCTATTCATTGAAACTGAAAGACATTGCAATAAAGGAATTTCCCCTGCAGTGATTAGAGGTGGCACCTAGAAGTGGTAAATGATACCGTCTCCTGATCCACACAGGGAAACATCAAACATACAGGTTGACAGATTCCTGGATGGTCTAAGCTATTTTTATTGTTGTCCATATAGACTTAATATACAATCTATGGCTAGCTCACACAGACATACCCATTAGCGTAGCTACACAGTTACCTCCTCAACCCTTCCTTTGTACGTTTTAAGCAAGCTGGAGACTAGGCTGGTGAAGGTGCACATTGTGTCATGGAGCCGGTTGCAGATCGGCTAATTATATGTGTACAACCGGAATACTGGAAGAGCTGTGAAAACGGTCGCACAGAAACTGTTTGACACTTTTGTTTGAATCATGACCCGTCCAGAGCTTAGAGAAGAATGTAAGACACCCAAGAATATCCACCCCCTAAATCCCCTCGAGATATAAAAGGTGTAGATTTTTCCCCCCCCGAACTCATCCACTTTCACATATCCTAGACCTACTTAGTCGTAGTGGCTCTGGTATCTTGGACTAATTCCCAGACGAAGTGGCGGGATGCTGCGAGGCTCCACTCTGGGATTAGCGTGGCAGAGTGGGTGGCCGGACAGTTCTGTAGTCTGCTCAATCCTCTTTAGGACAATTTATGTGTCTTCGGCTTAACCCTGCGTCATATTTGCTGATGTCAGGGGGTTTTTTTTCATTCACATTCCGACAGTTGTGTAACTGTATTTATGGATGGAGTTTGTTTTTATAGACAATTTCAAGTCATGCAGTGTTAACTGATAGTTCCCAAATGGTAACCTGCAGAACAAATTTGGCCCGGAGACGTATTTCTTTAGGCATCACGCACATGATTGTCAATCTAAAAGAAAAAAAACATCCAAAAAGTGCACGTGACATTGAGCTGGGTCTTCGCTAACCGTGGTGAAAGTGACGGCTTTTAAAGACATTGTGCCTGCAGGGTTCTTTTTTCATTCCATTTTCTCATTTCGTCTTCAATTTTTCAGCAAGTGATGAGCTGAATAAGGTGTGGTGACGCGGTTATTTCGACCTGCCATTGATCACGCCGGCAGCAGGATTGCTTTCTCCTCTAATGTCTCCAACAGCTCTGCCGTCCTGAATCCGGACTATCTCTTTCCCCGCTGGAACAACCGCACCTTTGGAAATTGACACTGCGGAAGACTGAGGTGCTCGGAGAGCTCTTATCCTATCGCTAGAGGCTTGTTCGGGGACGGAGGGTAAACACAGAGGACGTGTTCGTACCTCGGAGAGCAGCAGATACGAGAGGCTGATCAGATCAGCCTTTGATCCCTACGGAGTTACAAGATCAAAGTGCGGCGAGGTCGCTGTGTTCAGCGTGATGAAAGGAAAGAGGAATAATGGTTGCGTTCGCTTGTCTTTCACTCTCAACCTCCGCCTCCGTCAGTCTAGACATTATTTTGTCTGACCGTAAATGAATATGAGTCAATCTTAATCACGGATCTTAGTCAGTCAGCGGAAGCCGCTCTCTGATGGAGCAGATACCTAAACCAGGCTTTAAAAATCACAGGTGGGAACATTCTCAGCAGTGTTGATTCAGAGTGAGGTGATACATCGCCAGCACCGTAGCAGATGCTCGTGTGATGTAAGCACGGGCGATGGGGCGTGCGTTTTTCTTTTATTTTACAATCTGTTCGACTTGTAAACGTGTTGCCTTTATAGCCACCTTGATTAATCCAGGCTGTAGGAATTTTCACTTTAACTTTAACAGACCAACAAGCACAAGTTGCTATAAAGTACAAAGTGAATCCAGAAAAGGCCTGGGCCTTTTCGCAATGCTTGTTAAACGACATGAGTCGCTAGGCGCCCTTCCAAGTCTCGGCCAGCAGCATCAGCAGCAACACTGGAAAGAATGTACTTCCAAGCAAGGACAAGCAAGTATGAACTCCAAAAGTTCAGGAGTCAGTGGTGATGCGTAGACAGTTTAGAAGCAGGCTAGCTGGAATACATCGGCAGTGACAGCACAAAATTAAATCCACTATTTACCTAAATAAATGGCCAGCAAATGACTTCAAACGAGCGACAAGCTTATAAGCAGTAATGTGTAGTCCAGTAGATAGAAACATATAGTTGTGCAACAACAGCTTTGGCATGTTTGTATGTACATAATATGTACAAAAATAAACGTGATCATGAATGCTAATGATTCTGAGTAACTTGCCAGTCAAAACCATAATTCATATTTGCACTTACAGGAGAAAAAAAAAGAGGTCAATACAATACTGTCTTGCGCAGTTTCTGGACCCACCTCCTCTCAAGTGCTGCCAGAACCAAATCCTCCAATCAGGAAGTCGGATTCGACTCTTGGAATTCAAACAAATCTAATATTTGTCTGGGATGCGAAAATATCTGCAGGAGTCCAAAAAAACCCCAAAACCACAGGATCTTCTGCTGGCTGGGGCTGACAGCGGAGAGAAAGTGAGGAAAGTCTGTGACCACAAATATTTGATGGTCTCACAAAACCCTTCACCGGGGAGTCCCGAACCACTCCAAACAGCATTGTTTATTCCTCTTTAAAGGGACCCTCAAAACATTAAATTTCCTCTTTCCCTTTTCTCCTCATTAAACAGATAATAAAGGAAGAACATGTGATTTTTATATAAATGCGTCATGTTGCCAAAGTGGCGGTAGTTGGGTCTGTAGGGGACTGGGCTGAGACTGGGCTTCTCAGTTCAGGTGCCAGGACACTTTCAGAAACACTGCCGCAGTGCCCTTGAGCAAGCTACCGAACGCACGAATGCTCATTCAGGGGTGTAACCTGCCTTCACCCATATGCAGCTGGGATAGGCTCCAACACCTTTCCCGTGACTCTGAGCGGGGTAAAGTGGTCAAGATTAAGGGGAACGCTGATCTTCTCAGGTGATACATACATAATGTACGATGGTATTCTTGTACGGTGACAATGAGGAAACATTTAATTATAAAGAAATTAAGACTGCCTCCGCTCCCATCTTGATTTACATCAGTTGTATAATGAATAACACGAGTAATGATGTTTTTATGGCAGGTCTCGCCCAGCCCTGCACAGCTGGGATGCCATCAACCTGACTTTAATATTTCATCCACCGTCACTTTGATGAAGCGGAGCGAACTCTGTCCCTCATTAATGGGAGTCATGCTATCAGTACTTAGATGCCAGAGGTGCTAAATCATTTATCATTTGGATTTTTTTTCACCCACCTCACCTTCTCTTTGATGTATTAAATCTTGCTGCAGGAGTACTGAAAAAGTTGCACCTTGTGGAAGGATCATATATGGATCCATATGTTTTGGCATATGGGTGTGTGCATGAGGGTTCACAAACACTTGCATGGAACGGCCAACTGTGAAATAGTAAATATAATAAAACTCCGAAACCCTAATTTGTACCACAAATAGACTGTAAACCAAACTAGGCCTCTTACGGAGTGTAAGTTTAGAACATTTACGGACAAAACCATATACGTTAGAACTTAAAACCCAGAAAGCACCACTCATAATAGCAGGTTTTGATTAAAAAAGGTTAATTGGATGTAAGTCTGTTTTTTAAATTACCGGTACTTCAACCCTCCGTTCAGTACGTAGGGATCTACTTTGGGTTAATCGCTTTTCTCACCCCCCTTCCCGACTCCTGCTATTTGTTTCTATATCTTGACTCTTACTTGCAAAATGGTTCCTCGTTGCTTCATTGTGACATTGAATTAATTTGTTCTGACATATCGGAAGCCGCTTTTGATTCCCTGGACTGAGAGGAAGTGATGATCATACAAGTAAATGGTAAACTTCACTTTCATTGGTAGAGCAAAGGTTACCAGGACTGGGCCCACTCACTACCAACATCAGCTTCCGTCTCAAAAAGAGGCAAATCAAGACAGAAATCTGAGATATGTAATTGTATATACAAAGACCATGTGGGCATTTTAATGTTCACTGATCAAAGTGGCTCTGGACTAATTGAAAGAGTGATTTAGAATGACTTATTTACCTAAAAGTGCACACATTTAATCCAAGGTTTAATCAAGGCTATGACACTACAGGGACAGTCCATAGCAGCGTTAGCATCTCTAATGCTGTGGGCCACCAGGGGCCTTCATGGTCATTAGCATGGAGACATGAGAGCTCAAGATAAATTAAGCCATTATGTGTTTATCACCTTCTGGTGGGGTTTTGCCTTTCGGTGTTTCTTCGGTTCGGGCAGCACAGCGATTTGTATCAATCATCTCTCACAACCTCGGATGCTGTTAAGAGCCCGGTGGGTTTTGACCTTGTTCTCCAGGTGGCTGCTTATGTATTTTCATGTTTACTCGAGGCTGTGGGACGTCAAACTGGGGGGGAGGGACGGCAGAGTTAACTTTGATTGCTTACTTGCTCCAGTTTTTTTGAACACGTGGCGGGTGTTTTAGCCTGGAGAGCGATGTTTTGGGGCAGCACGTGCTGGATTTGAAAACAGCAGCAAAGTCAAGGTTAATCCGGGACACGACCACACGGCGCTTGCACAAACAACTGCAGTGTGAATCCAGGTTTTTGTTACTGAAAAGACCAAAAATACGCATGCTTTGGGAATCTTGAATGACGTACATTGAGGGATCCATTGAAGTGTGGTGAGCATTTGGGATTAGAGCAACTGGCTCTTCAAGGATTACCGAAACACATTGATTCATAGTTGTGGTGCTGGTTACCCATTTAAAAGGCAGATTCAGGGTGGGGTTTTATAACGGATTTGACAGAGGAACTGGACTGGGTTTACTGGATTGTCATTTTCTGAGCTAGCCCCAAAACAAAGGCGGTTTTCTGCGTCGATGTAACCTCAGATACAAGAAGTTTTACTAAATTAGATTTGCACTGACAACAAGGAATCTAAAATCTCATTATGCGTCCTATTTCTATGGAACCGTGTCAGGCAGGATCATGTCAGAGCAGCTGATGCAGGGCTGTCGCTTGTTCTCGGGGGACAGGGACAAATGGTGGCGTGTTCTGTTTCAGGACATCAGATAGGGGCCGGCAGGGGCCACGCTGTGGAGAGGAGCAAGGGTGTGGGCCCCCCTGTGGCTCCTACCGCTGCAGCAGTCAAGGTGACTTTATCTTTACAATGCAGAAAAACATAATGGCTCATTTGGAAATCATTTCGTCACACCTATGCCCCATTAAAGAAATGTTTAAGTAGGCAAATGCACACAAAAAAATGGAACTATGGAACTGTAACACTTTGGAGGCCAATGCCATCTTCAGACTTGTCTTAAAGCCTTAATACTGGGTGTGTCTGTCACCATGCAACATGTTTGGCTGATACCCGGACAAGCTGTGGCTGCTTCTTCCCTCCTCCTCCTCTTCCTCCTCCTCCTCCTCCTCCTCCTCCTCCTTATGCAGATGACATGATCATTCAGACACCAAGCAGATATGCCAGCGACCACATCTATTCTGTCTACAGCCAGAAGCAGAAGGGCAGCATGTGATGGCTGCAAGGCCTGGTATTGAAGCTACTGTATGTGTGCTGTCTATGGATTTTAGATAAGATTTCAGAATCATGTCATAAAAAGTTACCAAAAAATCGCCGATATTTTCCGATATTGATCTTTAGACGCTCACATGCAGATAACACATCCTGGATAAACAACAGTACAGAGACTCTCTGAGACTCGGCCGGACATTGTTGAATGTCATGTCCATCCATCCAAGGTTTAATGTGAAAACAATAGACCACCGCACACTTCAGCGCTGCAGAACTTGACTTTTTGCAGTAGCGTCCTCAAATTCTTTGGGCAGAAGGGAGTAATGGGGTTCAAGGAACGCTGTAGAAGGAGACTGTGTGCAGAGAGACTTTTTTGGAGAGGGAGACACCTGAGGCAGACACTTGGACAGCTGTTTCAAGGTTGACACGGGCAAGACGTGCCTTCTTTGGGGCTCGGCCTCACGCACTAACTAATGAGCTCACAGTTTTTTCAATGGAGTTAAGAAGAAGTAAGGACTGAGTAAAACATGGAGGGTGTTTTCAGTCACTTAAATGGGACTCCTAAGGTTATCTGCTGTGTAGTTAATAGTTTGCACTGCTAGAAGCAACATCGTTCATGATTCCTTTGCGCTAATCGCCCCAGACAGCTCTCTTCAAGAGGTTTGTCGCAGCCAAACGGTGATATCTTCAGATGATAAAGTCTTGCAAGAGTGTGATTGCAGGGAAGCCACAGAAAGAGAGAGGAAAGACTTCTTCTTCTTCTTTTAAAGTCAGTCTGATTCCTGATGTGCTGCTAATTAGATGAACAAAGCTGCAATAATGCAGATCTTGACTGGATTCACATATTGGGTTACATGTGTAAGACAGGACAGGAAACGCTGATACAAGCTTGTACGGTTTTGCTGTGGAGCTTAAGGTCATAGGTGTGTGACCCTGTGCTGTGTTCCCCGAGGCGCCGCGTGCATATCTTCTTATCTCAGTGGACAGTAACTGGACATGCAGCCCTCGGCTGCTCGTGGCTGTGTGTGCGTGTGTGTTTCCACTGCTTCCATCAAGACAGACATTTTACACTACAGCAAGAGACAGCCAATCGAACGGCCTCTGTAATTCAACAACACTCAGGGGACTCATTGAGCAAAGTGGCTGAATAGATAAAAGCTCCCTACACGAAGAAGAGATAAATCAGAGGAGGGGCTCCGTAGCGATACCTTTAAATTATAATAAATAATGGCTGCCAGTCAAAGCTGGAGATAATTAAAATACAAGCTTTATTTATTACCAGGAAATCCAAAGTTCGATAGTGCTAAATTGTTCATTATTTGTATATTTATAATGTTAAGTAAATACATATGCCATTTTATCTGGCTTAGCAACACAAGCCTCACGTTTAAGTTGAGGCTTTTAATTACCATTCATCCATCCATAATCCATCCATCCATCCATCCATCCATCCATCCATCCCTCCATCCATCCATCCATCCATCCATCCATCCATCCATCCATCCATCCATCCATCCATCCATCCATCCATCCATTCAGCCTGTAATGATTGTCCATTTATCTGATACTATGGTTATATAAGGAAGTAAATGTGTTTCAGTTTCAGTCAGATTATTTTACCTGCACCTGCAAGTTGTGATGAGTTCAAGGTGCATCAATACACGTCTAACTTGTGCAGAAAACTGCTGCTCTATTGAGGAAACCGTAACAGAGGGTGAGATTCAAATTTTGGGTGCATGTAAGGCAAGGTGCTTTTCGAAGGCAGAAGCCTGAAATCTCCATAAAAACCCCAAAAAACTAGCCATCCAAACACTTGATTGCTGTCAAAACAGACAACAGTGCCACTGGGACGAGATCAAATCAGCTCTTCCTGGTGTAAAAATAATGCGGCTGACAGCTTTGCCTCACAACTCAGGAGGGGGAACTGGGGGATTCTCTGGGGCTACGTAAGGAAGAGATGACTCATGGTGGAATTGATCGTTTTAGTTGACTGTTGCTAACTTCAAGGACAAATCTCAAGTTGAGTTTTGCGCTTAGTTCTCTAGTTTCAGAGCGAACATTTGAATTTGCAGCATCGTAATTGCCTTTGTAAATGAGATGAGACGTGATGAGACCTGTCATTTTGTGGGAATTTAGACTGGGGATGTGAAGTGCTGCTGAGATGCTGCTCATTATTTGTTGTGCTGTCATTTCTAGTCTCCCTCCGTTCCACAAGTCCCGTCTTTGCAGTGAAAAAACGCCGAGTGTCTCTTTCACTAAGGTTAAACACCGACTTTCCATTGTGGCGGAAAAGGTTATAAAGTTACAGAGGTGATGCTGGAATGCCGAAGCAGGAACATGCACTACTGCAAGGTCTGAATAACAATAAGTTCCAAGACCTTCAAGATTTCGACAACGTGTGTGTGTGTGTGTGTGTGTGTGGGGGGGGGGGGGTTGGTGTGTATTTCTGTGGACATATCTCCCATAAACATCAGATTAGATGCAGGATGCAGGCCCCGCCCCCTGCAGCTCCTTCTGTTTGAAAGATGGATGGGCTTCATTGTCCTCCTGATCAATGGATATTTCGCTGAAATCCAAATGCTGTTCGCAATACTGGCAGTCCAAATATTTAAAATAGTAATAATAATTATTATTCTGTCATTGTCAAAATGCTGATTTTAGCACCACTGTCATGTTCTTGCCAGGTCCCATCCCCCCCTCCATCCCATCACCCTCTCTGAAACTGCTTCTTTCCCTCTCTGAAAATATGCAAATGCGCGAAAGTAGGCTACAGCCATCCCCCGTGCGCGCTCTTCAGTCTTCTGTGCTGCAGGATTCAGGGGGGAAAAGGAAGCAGGATGCATCCCTCTCCAGCCCTTTGACTCGCTGCGCAAGAGACGTGCGTTGCAGCGTTTTCTATTTTCAGCGCTTGTTGAGGACAGTCACCGTCACCGTCGTTCCAGGCAGTGCTGGGATGCGTGACATTTGCACCTCACTTGACGCTGCAAAGTGCCATTCTCCAGTTAGCATTGTTGTAATGACTGCAGAAAAGGACACTTACAAGGTGAAGTGAGTGAGATAGCTTCAGTCTAATGTGCAGGGAAAATGACGGAGGTATGATACCTCATTTCAGAAGGTTACCGGCTCGTTATTACTCTGCCCAGATGTGTCATTATGATGGAAGATACAGCCAACTTGACTCTGATGGATGAATCAAGTTTGCCTATGAAGCAAAATAATCTCACAAGTCATTTATTTATCTTTCTAAGATAAATTGCTTTATATAATATCTTTTCATTCATTATGATACCAAGAATCACTGCAAAGATCATACAATAATTGTCCACTATGTGTATATTTGTAGATATAAAACTGCAAGTTTGCCACAAGACAACAGGGGGCGCTGCTTGATTTTGTGTGTTTCTGTTTTAGTGCAAGCAACAAACACGTGCAGCAAGAAGAAAGCTTATGCAAAGTGGGAAATATATGGATCCCTAAGCCGAGGTCTTATTTTTACAGGCCATCTGCTGGTTGGCTTCAATAAACAGCCGCTTCACTTTGACAAATAGTTTGTTTCTACATTTCCAAGCAGTTTCCAACTAAGGAAAATTCAAGTGGAGGAATGTGGGATGTCTGTTTGGTGCCTCAGACCTGGATAAACACAAGAACTTATAGCCTGGGAAATGGAGGAATCTACTGATAAATTTGTTTCAGAGACGACTCGCTGTCATCCTTAATCCAAACTACAGAAATTATCCCTAACTTTCAAAAATGTAAATATGCCACACGTACAGAGAACATCAGCATTAAGATCAGCAATAGCATAGTATACATAGTGTCATATACATTGGACTTTTAACCCAGTACCATAATATATAGAAAAAGGAAATAAATGTAAAAAATAATTACATGCAACTAAGAGGATGTTTTTTTTTAAACGTACTAACTACATTATTTTGATTTGTGTCATTTTTTAATAAAGAATTCTACTCCTATTTCACATATAGAGCCTTGTATTTTAATTGCCAAAAACGTACACGTTGGTGATGAAAGATTCATATTCACATGCATGTTTCTTTTGTGATGTTTGGAGTAGTGATTAAGCTCATTTTGTCTCACCCCAGAGACCACAATCAGGAGTTGGGAGCTAATATAGAGCATTAAGGCTAGCTTTGGCTGACAAGTTAAGGGAAAACAAACCATTCTTCCGGACATTTGTAGTTATTTAGTGAGCTAGTTGTTTACCTTCAACTGTCAACATGTTGAGTAGCGTTTGTGAAGTGGAGGCATTTGGTGTTTCGTGACGGTGGTGGTCAGTCCGGTGTGGACAGCTCCTGGTACTGAAATTAAACACAGTGTTTGATATATAAAGGAAGAGAAGAGGCTGAGCTTTCTGATTGAAGCACAGACAGAGACTTTCCCTTTGCAAAGTGCGACCTTAGCTCCTGCCGCTGTCCTCCATCTTCCCGTTCAAGCAGATATCGGCTCACTGGAGATGTTTTCTCTGATTAAAATTGAAGTCTTGCCTTAATCACAAGCCCTGACGGTGATTGTTATCTTTAATTTAAGCAACTCCGATTATATTGCCATGCAGTGCCGCGTGCAGGTCAGCTGCGGTTAGACTTGGATACAGCTGGGGTTGTGTTTTTGCAGGTTGTGTACAGAGAAGCCGTCCAATCGTCCAAAGCAGTGTTTCTTTTTAAAACCCTGCTGTGTGGGTTTATGATCAGGGTCTGCTATCAGGGCAGCTAAAGATGATTTAATACAGGCCCTGAGAGGAATAGAGAGAGAAAAACAAACAAAATGATAAAAATAGATTCATACAATCCAACAGAGAATTCATGTGCATATAATGTGCAGATCATCTTTGAATATGCTAAATAATTTAGATATGAACTGCTGCTACTGATATTTTTATTGATTTATTTTATGTCTGTTTCTTTTGTTAACTGGTATGACCTTGCAGAAGTATTTTCCATTGATTTAGACAGAAAACATGATAAATTTGGGTAAAACTTTGGCTGTTGGATGATGCATGCAGCAGTTATCGGTGAGGATTTTTGGTGACCTGGTTTTTAACACTTTTGCATTCCCATTTTGAGATTTTTAAAGCTTCTTTGTCATACATGAATGTGCCAAGAGGAGCGGGAGGGCGGGCAACAGTGCGGGGTTATCACATGGGGCTCAGGATGGTTTTGCAGCCTGGAGATGTGAAGCACGGCGGCGCCGCCTACAGGCGAACTACCGCAAATTCAAAGCCCATTATATACTAAATATTTAAGGCTGTTGTATCTACTGCTGCTGGAACGTCTGCATTAGATCCATGATAGACATCGTGGATAGAAACAATGTTATTATATATT
The DNA here is from genome assembly GCF_901000725.2 of Takifugu rubripes. NCBI lineage: Eukaryota > Metazoa > Chordata > Actinopteri > Tetraodontiformes > Tetraodontidae > Takifugu > Takifugu rubripes. The sequence goes on along the minus strand of NC_042292.1, from coordinate 1,664,976 downwards.
ATTGTAAAAATAATATCAATATGTCTCTTCTTACACCCTTAATTATTAGTGTAACATGAGTGTTTTATTTTTTCCTTCGTTTAAACACATGGAGTTAGTGACGTCCTTGAACATACAAAGCACGTTGGTCTGCTGTTCCTAGTTTTGAGGAATAGTAGACGACACAGTCATGACAAACATAAACATTTGGGACATGGATTCAAATCACTGCATAAAATGCCATTTTTTAATTTATTAATGTATGTATTTATTTATTTATTTTGATTGGATGATCTCCATGACTGCAGATCTTTTCCATGCCATGAAAGCTCAGGTGTGACTAATGACATTAATTATGAGTGTTGTGCACGGTACACAGATTAAGTAAATGCTGCCGCTATTAATGTCATTAGTTCCACTTGTGCCGCGGTTCCAAACGTGTGCTCTAGGGATGTTCTGCTCCTTCAAGAGGATCATTATAGTTTAATTTGAATTTCTAGAGTCATAATTATCAACCTAACAAGTGGTTGGAAGTGTTGTTTGGTCGTGTTGTGTTGTTGCAGATTGGGACACTAGGGGGCAGCGTTGGGTCTTCACTCAAAGCGGAATGTGCGTTTTCTCTGGAACGATGTTCTGTGGACTGGAGAAGGTCGAGTGGATGTCTGCTTATTGTGCTAGCATTTTATTTTGCAGTCTAGTCTAGATTATAAGGTTTCCAGTTGTGTCATGACATGTCTGTTTGTGCAAAGATTGCAACGAGAGAGAAGAACCAAAATAATGGAGCATTCCTTTTACTGTCTTTTTTTGTGTTGTAGCTTGAACCTTTGATCCAGTTAAGGATTCTTAAAACTGCTTTTGTGATATACATTTTTGATGACATTTCTATGGAGGTTCCTCTTTGTGTTTAGTTCATTTTGATAAATGACGAAATATTTTACTTGCTGGTAGAGAGCATGTGCTGGGTCCAGATGTAACCTTTAAGACACACAGAGCTCCTGGAGTAGACTGTAAGTGGATAAGTCTCAGGTAACTGGGCTGTTTGCAGGTTTTATTCTAATCAGATTTTAACTCAGTTCTATGTAAAACTTGTTCAACAATTTTGAAGTGGTGCATGATCATTAGGGTGGATAACAAAGGTTTAATAAAAAAAGTCTGAATCCTTAACCACTGGCTCATTAACACCCCCCCACCACCACCGTGCACACACACACACACACAGACACACAAACATTTTTCTGTTGACTTGAGGGGCAAAATACACAAACGTTAATGTTACCATGATGATGATGGTGGTGGTAGTGGTTGTGTTAGGAGGAATCTGCTGAAACCAGCATGGAATCTGCTCCCATGTTCCGTCCCAGTGAGTTTACGAGGTGATTGGAATTTAAATCGAAAGGTTCTTCACATCATATGTCACAAATGAGTGCTCGGATTTGACATCTTTGGCATGCAGCCAGTCACCACAGCCAGTCAGTGTGCCAGCCGCTCCTCGTGGCCGACCGATTGCTCCTCCTCCTGCCTCCCCCTCCTCTGCTGCCTCCCCCTCCTCTCCTGCCTAAAGTTGTGCAGACTCTCTCAGTGTCTGTTCCTGGCTTTGGGAACACGGTGGAGCCTGCAGGGTAACTGAGGGGGCCGGAAAGCTCGGTGTTGCTAAGCCGGGGTCATGGCTCTGCTGCTGGGCAGCTGCAACGATGCAGGAGCCTACTACTGCCTGCTCCGCCGCCGGGTCAGGAGGAGGAGGAAGAAACGCTCCGAGCGCAAAGGTGAATCCTCAACCGTGCGGGAAGAGGATGGTTTTTCCAGACGCTCTTTGCCGAACTGATTGGTCTGTTTCCTGAGCTGCTTGTTTTGACTCTGTAACAGGTTGGAAAAGCTGCTCTGCAGGAGTTCGTCTTGCCTTGTGTGCTCCGCTTTTGCTTTTTTGTGAACTTTAATCATGTTTTAGTTGCAAAATATGCTGCTGTTTTCTTCAGCTGCATGCTGGCGTGGACGGAATAAGATTTAAGTGCTAGAATTCTCATTTTTAGTTGGTTTCTTTTGTCTAAGATGCAGGGGGTTTTCTGCACAACAGAGTAGATTTGATGTTATTTTGTAAAGTTGATGCATGCTTTCTGGTCTGAAATGAATAAAAATAGACACAACAATAATAATAATTGTAAGTAATTGAAAGAAGTAGTAATAGCTTTGTGTAGCTTTGGTTGTGAAACTAAACATGTTCAGGTTTTTAGGTTGAGTTTAACTTTAAACCACCCTTAAATGTCATTAATTAGAATTTTTAGAACAAGAATAATTAATAATTAATAGAATAATTAATTTATCTTGATTTAGATTGATTAGAAACAGTGCTGAAGCAGTTGCTGTCCTACTGGAAAACAAAGTTGCATCCGCAGCAGAAGCTTCAGTCACTGTTCCAGGATCGAGTGGCAGCCATATTATTATTATTTTCAATATCCTTTGCTGGTAGGCTGCAGTAGTCATAACCCTTCCTCATAGACAGGTGTATTCTGGGTTTTCTGTATGAACACAAGTGTCTTTTTGCCTGATAGCCTTTGTCACTTAGCAGATTTAATGTCATTTCTTTCCTGCAGCCTGAATAGAATAAAAAAACATGATAAATTTGGGTAAAACTTTTGGCTGTTGGATGATGCAAAAATCTAATTGCATCAAAATAAAGAATTGTATTTGTTCTCAATCTACAGATGCTGTAATATGCATCATATATGGGTGCACCATCGCCAAGTAGATTAATAATGAGTGAACTCATACTGTCTGCAAAGTTGTGGTCTAAAAACTTTTCAGGAAATAACTCTAATTTAAACCTCTAGAACTAAGTTAAACTTCATTTGCACATTCCTCTCTTTATTCCTCTTTATTCACTTTGGCCAGATGGATCAATAAGGTTTGATGAAGACACACACTTACATTAACAGGAAACTCCGTCAGACTGAAGAGTGCACATTTACATGACATGCCAGCATCTCCGGATGTGTCCCTGATAGATGTGAGCCTCTTCTGTCAGGCTCTCTTCCATTAGAAAAGCACTCCACTAGTAGAATGAAACTGGGTCAATTGTTGAGTGTGGATCTTTTGGGTTGGCTGCCTCGGCTGCTGTCATCCAGATTGTTTTTTGTCCGATCTCTCATTGTGATATTCATGCGCTCACGGGACCAGTGGTCATAGTAAACGTCGGACACATGCAGTATGGTCCCATTGTTGCCGCGTCCCTCCTCCAGGGCGACTCATTTTCTGTTCAATCCTGCTCCATTGACTCATTTATGATTGCAAATGCCTGCTAATATTTTCACCGGCTGCTAACCTCAAGTGCACTCGGTCCTCACATTAATTCAGATTCGAAGCTACTGTCTCGACGGGCCCGGGCAGCAGATGTGCTGTGATTTTTCATCTTTTTATCCTCCTCAGGAATCATCACTTTAGCCTAACAGTTATTCATGAAGAGTGCGGTAAACGGTATTAATGCGCACGCCCCAAAAAAGCACTACTATTGTACGTTACTTTGCATGCAGGGCGCGTGAGGAGCCCATCATTTCCGTGTCTCTGCTTAGCGGGGTGTTGTGAGATGAACTGAAGTGTGAGTTTAATCTACTGGGAGCAAAAGTGAATTTCAGACGAGGTATAAGCCGATGTGCTCCGTGAGGCGTGTACGCCACGCTGCCGCTGAGGGATGTGTTGGTCGGCCCGCAGCCACAGATCTCTGTCTGGCAACCAGCCACAGCTCTGTGATGTGGAGGCATTGATACACATTCCCTTTGCCCCCACCCCACCTGGCCCTAACATCGCTCCTCGCTCTGCCTGCAGCTGGTGCTTTGCCTGAAGCTCCGCTGATAACCTCGACTCTCCTCTGCAACCATCCCCACCGCCCTGACTGTCCATCAAATGCTAACATCAGACAGATAGAGCAGGAGGCAGCAGCCTACATTAAGGCTGGCCCCGGGTCTCAGGTGTGCCAATATTGGCTTTTAATTAAATCCAGATTTAAGACAAGGTTTGTGTTGAAGATACACTCTTCTTTTTGACCAATGTTCACTAATCCACCACTAATAGAGACAAGCCCTGTTTGCCCAACTTTGATACTCCTGTCAGCTGTCACATGTCAGATCAGTTGAAAAGATCAGAGGGTGATAAGAGGCTATACGGGTAAATAAAGTAGTGTAACGCTCCAGCTTTAATTAAACATTCATTGTTGGCTGATAGAGGATGTGATAATACATCTGCTGTCACATATGGGGGAGACAAACTGAAAAACTGCTCTATTCCTTTAGCCTAAGCTAAGTCTTGATGATAAATAGAAGCTAATAGAAATGTGTTTACCCACAGGCAATTTGACCACTGAAGTTTAGCAAGATCTCACCTTCATATCAAATCATATGATAACATCTCATCGTACATCAGTTCATGGGGCAGCAGATTAGACAATAACACCAACTGGTTAGCAAACTAGTTCTGGATGCAGAGGAATACTTTAAATCACAGCGAATGTCTGCACTGTCTAAAAAAGTTGACGCAGGTTGTTACAATACGAATCAAAGCAGGGAAAAGTTTAAAAAGAAGAAATAAAGGGAAGCCCCTTGCATGGGGAATGAATCAAACCTAATTACTATTACTTCCAAAAATAAATTTTCTTAAATACTGCACAGAATGCATGCTATTGCTGCTCTATGTGATCATGCAACCAAAGTGTTCTGTGCAAATCAAACTGTGTTTGCTTTACCTATGTGTGACGTTATTAAAATATGACCTGTCACTGAAACGACCTTAAACTAATTACGCTAACCTTCCTCGTCGTTATAGCTGACTGGGCTAAACTGGCTGTCTGACAGGATGATCAGTGCCCTCGCTTCTTTAGTTAATTTGATTCATGGGGACATTTCTGACTGGAAACCCCTCCTGGGGCAGGTCCGCTTGTGAAAGTGCAATTATAGACTAATCCACAATTTGATAAAAGCTTAAAAACACAATCAAACCTCTCTGCTACTGCACTGTTGTGCACTTAAATGCCTCATTTTAACCTTTACAATAATAAACAGCACCTACACTTCATGTTTGATGAGGCTACTGATCTATTCCTACAGTGTTTATGAGTAAGCTAAATAAAGGGCAGCTTCAGTGCAGCGTGTAGGGAAAGTGCAAAAAAGCAAACTGTCTTCCATCAAGTGAGATGTACTATAAGACTCAAGTCTTTTGGGTTTCTTTATCCTTAGATCCTTAGAAGTAAGTGGATTTGCCTGAAGCCTGTTGCTGAGTCACAAAGAAAGTGACAAACAAGAAATTCAATTGCACAAACGTTTCCATGGCATGTTTTTGAATACGAATATTTCAGACGCTCCGTGATTACAGATCAGATGAGCCAAACGTCGACTTGAACAGCTGCTAGTGCAGGCAAAAGGAGTTCATCCAACATGCTGTCAAAGTTGAACCAGGCTGAAAGCCTGGACGGTAAACATACGGAACCATTTCCTGCTTGTTAGGCATCAGTAGACAGCATCCCCCCCCCCCCCCCCCCCCCCCCCACCTGCTGTCCATCAGCTCCAGGGCTCGCTAATCCTGAGGCCGTGGGCTGTGAAATTTAACATCAGCCCAAGCAGTCTGTCCTTCCGCCCATCCTCTATTGCCCCCTCTTCCTTTCGGTCTCTTTGGGGAGAGAGCGGAGAAGCTGGGACATGGAGGAGAACAGCGATAGCCATCTGTTGTGCTGGGTTGGACCAGTGATGCAGACAGGATGAGTCCGGGAGAAGCTCACTTTGGTGCAAACTGCAAAGCAGGAAGTCCAATTCAGTTTGATTTGGAGTAATACTCTTTCAATATGATGCAAATAGAACAAGGTTGACATTATTATAACAATACATTATCAAATGGATTTCCCAACTCTTAACAGATCTTTAATGTGTTGTAATTTGTTGTTTTCTAGTAAATGCTAGCAGTCCGAATGACCTGGTACGCTGGTGATCCATGATGAAGATAATTCAGCAGTGCCAGTAGCCTGGGACGATTTAGATTTTAGCTTATCACGTTTGCTGTATACTCAGTTGCCTACAGGCTTCCTCTCCTCAGAAATAGGGAAAACCAGCCCCTCTGGCGATTCTGTGCTGAAGCGGATTCATCTTGTTCATGTCCCCTGCTCTAGCTGTCTGATATTATTGCGCAATCTACGGCGTTGGAGTGTGTAGGGTGGTTAAATATCTAATTCTTTGTCTTGGTTGACTAAAACTAAAGCAATCATTTTTACAGACATATTTTTGTTGATTGGCTGATAATTCACTCCAACACAATAACTTTGTGTATGTAATTTACTGGTATTATCTCAGTGAAAACATCTTGGACTCACAGTTATCTGCTTATTGATTCATTTCGGATGTTAATTCTATCTATAAAGAGTCAAACAAATCCCTGCAAGAGTCACACAATCAGGAGAAAAGGAAGTACTTTAACGATAAAATAAAACTGCTTTTAATGGGTTCACGTAAATAACAACGATCTTTGATATTTTCCCAAAAGCAGTAGAACACCCAAAGACAAAAACCTTTTTTTTTATACTTTTCAAACTTAGAACCATGGTCGTAAAACTCACCGGGTTCTTGAGAATGTATTCTTCTGGGAAAACATTCTCGCGCTGTTGGCCCCCGCGCATGAATATTTCAGCGCCCAGTTTGTCGCCACAAACAGCTTTCACCAGCAAAAGTCAGCAGCAATTGTGAGCTACCTGTGTCGGTTTTAAATGGAAAAGCGAGCGTGCGTGCTCCAAGCTCTGTGGGTGGGGGGGTGAGGGCGTAATCTGACAAATATAGACAACAGGGATTCACAGTTTATCTCCAGCTGCTATATAAAGTTTATTGACCATAGCATGTAAACACTTAAGACAAATGCAGAGTGTAAATCTACTTTACATTGATTTTATTTCCCTGAATCTTGTTTTGTGTGAGGGGCTTTTAGGTCATCAGTAAGGCTCCGTTATGGTTTTATCATTACCTTTATGCATTAAGTGAACTTATATAAGAAAATAGACCCAATTATGGTAACTAACAAATGAGGCTTCGCAGCTATGTTCTTAATAGTTCTCTACAACTCAGCAAAAAGAGGGTGAGAATATTTAACATGTTCCATAATCACATTTTAAGAAACTGAATGGTTTTTCTCTCCATTGAAGACAGCCGTGCTGTGTTTCCATGGGTGGTGTTGCTGCCAGAAGCCAATCAGAACTCTTCCTGGAGTGCTTATCAATGTTTTTTTCATCAATTTCATCAGTTAATGAAGCTGTGGTCCTTAACAGTGCACGTCTCATTAAGCGCTGATCCTGAGAGTTGATATCAGAGGAAGCCCAGTTATAAAATGATGGATATTATATGTTAGAATTTTGCTTGCTTCAGGTGACCTTGAGTTGAGCACACCAGGTGACTCCTGCCGTTCGTTTGGCTTCAGGCTTCATTTCCAGTGTGCTATCCAAGCTTCCCCTCTGTCTGGAAGTGGATAATCCACTTAAATGCCTCACCTTTGGGAAGGCTGCCACTTGCCCACGGCCTCTTGTGGAGAGGCCACAGCAGAGGATCTGAAGAGTCTGCTGTCAGCAGCACGATTGTATGGAGGAGAAAGCTGTGTGTGCGTGTGTGTGTGTGTGTGTGTGTGTGTGTGTGTGTGTGGAAGCCCTGTCGGTCACATGGGCGTGTGGAATTGATACAGCCTTCGCCGCGGGCCCGCCGGGCTCCTGCCGGGGCTGCAAAACAAATTAAAAGCACCATGAAGATTTCACGGAGTCGCCGTGAAAATGGTAGAAAGATGGTTGATCGCCTGTGGGTGTCCCTGAGGACTGTTTCTGTAGTTTGTAATGCGAGGATTGTAGAAAAAAATAAACAGCAAATGATCGAAAGCCCTGTTTGCAGAAGATTAGTATAACTTTTAAAATTCCCATGATTTTAATAAATATAGTTTAAGGACATATTTTCTGGATTATCTGCCTCTACTGCTTCGGTGTGGAGTTTCCATGTTCTTCCCATATTTGAAATCTCGATGGAAGTTGACTTCTATAATCTCTCCTCCTCTGGTAATGGCCCAGTGAAATTGTTTATAGGCATAAATGATGACAAATTGGCAGAGAAGTAGTGTAAATTGGCAATTTATAATACTTTTAGCATGGTGGATAGTCTGATGGTTCTCAAATTCCCCGTTAGGATGTTCCTCCCAATAACTGCACACCTTCCATTTACGTCTAAAATGACTTGAGGAGTTGTTATTTCCTTGTGGTAGTCTTCAGGCACACCGCTCCCTGACATTTTTCAGACCATTGTTTTGCTTCTACAGTTATATTTTGTGTATGTGCGTGCGTGTGTGAACGAACATGACAGCTCTCCTCTCACATTAGACAGATTCTGTTGTTCCCTGCCTCGCCGGCAATCTGCTGCAAATGTCACATTTCCATCCAGATCCAGAAGCCTGTGAAAAGTTAAGTGAATTTAAAACAGAAACTTCCACAGCGGTGTAGGTTAATAAGCTTCCTGTTAAGCTGAAAAGGTCAGGCATTTATCTCCATTTAAGCTACAAAGCGTATTAAAATGTCCTTGATTCTTTAAAATATTTTGTTTTGTCTCATTCACTGTTACTTTACAATGAATACAAGTTATGCTTCATGCAGATGCTGTTAAATGATAATCTCCACACCATAATCTCAGACGTGGAGCGGTGTTTTAACCTGAGATTAAATTAAGTACATTTTCTCGACCAGATACAATGTTTCCATTACTTCTGCCAAACCTATCAATGTTTCACACCCAGATTTGCCAGCGTCCAATTTAAGCACGTCCCAAAATGTCATTTCACGGGGAGGAAAGTTTGTGTGTTAGAAAATCACACCGCTGCCGGCGATGTCGAAGGAAGTTTTTTTTCCCCCCCTGTCCGCGTCACATGTTCTTCCTCTCTTTGCTGTCTGCTCCTCGTCACCCTCGATCCATCTGCATTAGGCCACTGAAAGAGTTCTGTGAGGGCTGTTTGCTGTTGTTTTCTCTTTGGGGCCCTGATTGTAGGGAGCCCCAAGCAGCAGAAAAAGACTCCAGAAGCCATTTATCACTGTCAGCTCGGTTGCTGGTTCCTGATGATGGCTGCTTTTTGCTGATGGGGTTTCCTGTTGGCTGATGTAGGGTAATGATCCCAGATACCATGTGTCCGACACGTCTGTATATATGTATGGTGCATCATTAATGTCAGTGAACAAGCCATGAGATAAACACAAGCAAATATTGATCTGTCTGTCTGTCTGTCTGTCTGTCTGTCTGTCTGTCTGTCTGTCTGTCTGTCTGTCTGCCTGCCTGCCTGCCTGCCTGCCTGCCTGTCTGTCTGTCTGTCTGTCTGTCTGTCATCCATCCATCTGGAACCTCCCTTGTTCTCTGGATATTTGTAAGCTATTCCCTAGATTCCAGGATATGCACTCGTTCACTACTCTAATCACTGCGTAGACCCATTTATGAAGAAAGATGGATGTGCCTATCGTGGCAACAGAAGTATGGCACCTCGTGGAGGCTTGTCAGTTGGCGCCTGTACATTTTCTTTTTTTTTTACAGTGGCTTTATTTAATGTACACAAACACAGAAGGCATAAAATCAGGACTGTGCCGGTCCAGCAACATTTCCCCTTGTTTATTAGCCACTCTGCTGTTTATCAAAATTAACTGCATTAATTTAGTGTCTCAGCTTTGCAAGGTTTTCTGATTATTTTGATCCTGCTTCCTCTTCTGTTTTAACAGTGGGGGGTACACTGGGGGCAGCACTTCCATTGCCACAATGTGCATGCAGCTTTTTGACGATGTAGGCTGTAAATGACTCTATAGGGAGCAGGGTGGAGGGGACTTCTTGGTAAACTCACTGATACACTAAAATTTAGCTTTTGGAGACTAGACCGTCATGCATTAACAACATTTTGTCATATAGCGAATATGTACCAGATGGTTAAGTAATTTTAATATAACATGCTTAGTGGTTGAATTTCTAGCTTAGGAAGCAGTAGTTAGTTGTGCACTACTTTTCAGAATGTATCCTGGGATTCATTGAGTGCACTAAATAGGCTACAGCGATCCTTAATTAGCATGGATGGCTCTACAAAAAAGACTGGACAGAGTCCAAGTTAAGGTAATCTTTTGTTGTTTAGTTAAGTATTAACTCTTCTTATTTCCAATACTTTAAAGCTATAGTGCAATCATTACTCTACTTGAGTACCTGAGCTACATGAACAAATTATGTATATACTAAAATAATTCTTTTTAAAAAATATATCTGTTTTTACTTAAAGGGTCACTAATTTCAGTGTATTCTCTCTCTCTCATCTCATTTTCTGCTAACCTTATTTATACATGCACAGCGCCCCCTTCTCTGTTCAGTCATTATGGTTATTGCGCATAGAAGAAGAAAGCAGCATAGAAAGCATAAAATATTTTATTTATTTGTCTGATCAACAGATTCTCTTCACGACATGGATGAGAGGCCACGGGCTCTTTCTATATACGTGCCACTTTCCATTTCTGCTGGCTGTTTATCGCCCACAATCTCATTTTCTTTCCAATTTGTAAATGGCGTTTTGTATTACAGCAAATCCATTCTTGGGGATGTATTTGTGAATCTAGAAGGCACTCGGCAACAGATGAACTGGGTCCCATAGCTATTGGTAACCATGACCCTAACTTTTATGGCGTCCACTGTTCTATAATGAAGTAAGCAAGGTTTCTCCTCTTAACATAGTACAGTTTTCAAAGTCAGAGAAGTTACTGTTTCCCTGACAACCCTCTTTGATAGCAACATCTGTTGACATTTTTCATCCTGAGTTAATTTTCTACTCACATTATCTTGAGAAAAGCAACCTAAGCCTGTTGTCCTTCCACTCGCTTCACACACACACACAAAAAAAGGCCAGAGGAGCCTGATAACATTGTCATTTCTTATGTTCGGAGCCACATGGCTGAGCGGCAGCAGGGCACGAGGCCATATCTGCTGACAGAGGAGCGATTAGACACAACCGAGTGTGGAGCCTTTCCTGTCAATCCCGTCGGCTTTGAGTTTTGGTCTGTTCTCCTCCCAGAGCAAAGCTGATTAGCCGTTTTGTCTAATTGAGGTCTTCACACTTGTAGCTGAGGATAGCAACATTTATGAAGCAACAAATTCTCTTATTGGATTTCCTCCTGAGACAAAGAACTACCTGTGGACAGAAAGAAATGTGATGATATTTTGAAGAAATCATTTACAAAAAAAGATAGAATAACAAAATTAATATTGAGATTTGAAGACTTCGTGGACATAACAGGTTTCTAAATATCATGCAGTATTTATAATGGGGCGGTCAAAATTAAATGTTGCTTTTTTTAATGTAGCACTTGTTTATCCCTCAGAACCATTGTTGCAGCTGATAAGCATTTGAGCATGGAGAGGATTAGGTAATTGGATACATTGGTCATTTTATAAAAAATACCAATGCTTATATATTTATACATGTATCATTTATTCAGAGTTCTTCTGTTTTTATTTTTATACTGTATTTATATTTATACTTTTGTAAATATTGTATGTAACATTATTGGCTATTGTCATTATTACTGTTTGCACTGAGACATTGCATCGTAATTTCATTTTGATGCAAATCTTAATGACAAATAAAGTCTGTCTATGTCTAGTTCTCTAATTCCTGGTACTGAAAAAAATAGAGCAATCAAATATATGAAAATGTGTAAATGTGTAATTTTCACGGTGGAGAGGGGATGCAGGTTAATGAGAAGCAAGGTTTACAATTACTGGTCTGCTCGAGTGCTTCAGGTTTTTTTTCTAGTAATTTTCATTTGTTTTCACAAACAGGCTATTATTTAACTTAACATATAAATAATAACCTTTTTCTCCACCACATTTTCTCTTTCCACCAGGTCGCGTGAGAGCTCGGCTACTTCGAACCCAGCAACAGAGGCAGCCGACTACAGAGGCTGACGAAGTGGAAAGCATGAGTGAGTCCAAGTCAACCGAGCAATGCTTCTCAGTCTATAACCAACAACAGCAAAAAAATGTGCCCTTCTCTGATGCTTGCATATGTCAAGTAATTAAGAGGTAGTAGTAGGCTGTCATATCTACTATGTAGGCCACCAGAAAAGAAAATAAAAGAAGTACAAATCTGAAGTTATACACCTGCCATATCAATTTAGACTAGCAATTCCAAAATAGACAATTTATACAAATAAGATCTTAGTTCTGAGCTCACAAAGCAGATCAATCAATCAATCAATCAATCAATCAATCAATCTGGACCCCGACAGCCTATAGGCCTATAGCAGCATAACTAAGATGTTAACCTAATAATTAGACAACCCCCTAAGTATGATAATTATGTCTAGGATAGTAACTGGAACTATGGAATTAGTGATGATAAGCTTTTTCAAAGAGGAAGGTTTTAAGTCGAATCTTAAAAGTACAGATGTAGTCAGCCTCCCGTACCTGGACAGGGAGCTGGTTCCATAGCAGGGGGGGCTGGTAGCTAAATGCTCGGCCCCCCATTCTACTCCTAGAGACTCTGGGGACCACAAATAGACCAGCATTCTGAGAGTGGAGTGGTCTATTGGGATGATGAGGTGTCTCTAGCTCCTCCAGGTAGGATGGAGCTAGGCCTCTGAGGACCTTGTAGGTCAGAAGAAGAATTTTAAAAATTATTCTAAATTTAACGGGCAGCCAATGAAGAGACACCAGTACAGGAGTTATGTGATCTCTTTTGTCAATACCTGTCAGAACTCTGTCTGCAGCATTTTGGATCAGCTGGAGGCTTCTTAAAGAGTTGTTTGGACACCCTGATAATAAAGAATTACAGTAGTCCAGCCTGGAAGTAACAAAAACATGAATGAACTTTTCAGCATCATGCCGTGTCAGTAGCTTCCTGATCTTTGTGATGTTCCTCAGATGAAAAAAAGCACTTCTAGAGACTATTTTAATGTGTGAGTTAACGGACATATTTTGGTCAAAAGTTACTCCTAGATTCCTCACAGAGAGACTAGATGTTAATGAGATACCATCTAGAGTGATCATATGATCTAATCTATCCCTGAGAGGTTCACCATGACCTCAGTTTTTCCTGGGTTAAGGAGGAGGAAATTTGAAGACATCCAGGACTTTATGTCTTTAAGACAGGTCTGAAGCTTCACTAACTTCTCTGCCTCCTCTGGTTTCATGGATAAATAGAGCTGAGTGTCATCAGCATAACAATGAAAATTTATCCCATGCTGCCGAATAATGTTCCCTAAGGGAAGCATGTACAATATGAAGAGGATTGGTCCAAGTACAGAACCTTGTGGAACTCCATGGCTAACCCTACTGTATGAGGAGGGAACACCATGGACATGAGCAAACTGGTATCTCTCTGATAAATATGAGATTCCATTAATGGAAGTCCCACTTACATTACCATTTACTCTTTGACCATCTTCTGCTTCCATTCAGATGTTTTGTTTTGTTTTTTGCCATCTCTGATTGTTTTCTTGGTTAGAAATATTTTAGAACCTTAATTTGTTACTTTACACTCTGGGAAGTGGTTTCCTTGTGTTCATATTGGCAACTATTTACAGCCCCTGTACGCCCGACCACCTTTACAATGTTAAGTGATAATGTTGCAGTCATATCTTTAGGTTTTAGTGTAATATAGATGTGTATCAATGATTGTGGGCCCAAATTATGTTACAAATATTCAATTATAAAGGCAAGGAATCAATGTAATCCTGAGTTCATTCCTCAATGCAGGTTTGACTTTTAATTTTTCCTAAATAGCCCTTGAAAAGGTTTTGACAATTCCATAATGGGGTAGTATCAGAGATTAATTTTAAGGACAACTTATATCTACAGAAAGAGTTCAGTCCAGTCTGATGGTGGATTCTAAGCCCTAAACTAATAAGCTACAGAGAGGCATATGGATTTGGAATTTAGGCCGACTCCAATGCTACAACTCACAATAAGACCATGGATGATTTATGAGAAAAGAGTACAGTAAGTTTAGAGTGAATTTAATATAAAGTGAAGTTCAACAAGCTTTACTGTGGATTGTCCCTGTGCTTCTGAAATGGTGTATACTCAAGGAAAGGAGGTTGGCTCGAAGAAGGCAATTTATCAGAAAAAATATATATAAACCATCAACTTTCAGGCTGCCGTGGCGTTCCACTTTAAAGAGTTAGCAAATCTTTCTGCCACTGAAGACTGGAATGAGAAAGAGTGCTCGAAAAGGCAAACCAGGTAGAGAATTTTACCCTATGAATATGCTGACTGACGCCGTGCCTCCATCCTAACTGATGTGGCCACTTTAAATACTTTTTTCATTTGTGCTCTTGCAGACGCCAGTAATCCTGTCCCTGTTCCGAGCAAGTCAAAGCAAAACCATTTGGGAAAACATTCGAATTATGCCAGACATTTTAGACTCAAGCTGATGGTTGAGGTGGCGAAGGTTGTTCAAGGGCTTTTTGTTGACATTACATCTCAGACAGGCAAGCATATAAAATAGTTACAAAACACTTGTAATGCAGCAATTCACGTTTCCACCATTGGATTTGTGACCTTGCAGAATGCCCCAAATATGTAAATAATGACACTTTCTGTCCCGAATGAGGCAAAGCGCCAACTGTAACAATCACAACACTTTGCCTCTTCCCCTGCAGACCTATAATCACAACACTGTCTTGTTGCTCAGGGCTTTAGCTGCCATTGGCTCCTCTCTGTATGCTTCTGCCTGCTCATTTTCACTAGCCAGCTGTAGTCAACTGGCATGAAGTGAGCAAGCAAATAAGAGTATATGAGGCAAAATTCACAAACATCAGTCAGGTAAAATGCCTGCTAACATATTTACTCTTTAATTTGTAGGTCTTCACTTTATTTTTTCCATGTTAATCCACTTTAGATTTGTTTAAATGTTGACATTTTTATTTCATTGTCAAATCATATTTGCAGCACAAAGACAGTTAAAGTAAGTTTTTAATGACTCAATAATGTTGTGCATTCCTCTGATCAATGATCTAATGTCATCATGTACTATCCTAGGCATTTTTATCATTAGTATCAACCATTCAGCAAGGTTTAATCTACATTATCCCACAAAGCATCAGGATCAATTTATTTAACTTGTTTAAATGTTTCAGTGTATTTATCTATTTACACGGTTAACTGACTGTCACCACAGCGAACAAACATGCTCAGAATTTTGGCCTCTCATTGGCATCCTTGGTTCTTTTGAGGACCCAGGAAAAAAATGCAGATTAAATATTTCAGATGGAGCATTTATTTTTCAGTTAAATGAACAACACATTATAACCAAAAATTCAAAATGGCATCTTGATTCATTTGGTTTATGAAAGCACTATGCGAACCGTACTAGGTGTGAACAGTTTAACCTTTGGTCTCAGGATCTGGCTAATGCAGATATTCAGATTTTAGCTAAATGTCACAGCAATCAAGCAAATGTTTTTTTCATTGTAGGGGGATCTTGATCATTGATTGACTTTTCAAAACCTGCTAGAAGGAGTAGTACTGAGATGTAAAAGAGAAACAAAAGGGAGAATTTTAATTATCAGCTATTTGCTAAACTAATCCCGACTATACAGCCAGTCATTGTGGTGATTCTTGCAGTAATCTACTAATTACTTCTGTTTCTGTGCTCAATCATGCTGGTTTGTGTCTAAAAGTGAAAATGTTCAATCTGTTCTGGTATTTTTCTTCAGGCTAAGAATTTGCTCAGGATAAGTCGATCCCCCTTGTTTGCGCTCATCTCTCTCTCTTTCTCTAAACCTGCATATTACTGGATTGATTTCTGTCCTGAGCACCGAAAGGAGTAACCTATCGAGCTTTTGCTGGAGGATGTTATAAATGAAAATTTACTTTAAGTTCAATCAGCTTTGTTAACAGGGCAGGGTGGTTTGTGTTCCTAAACCCAGAAGCTAAAAGGACTGAAGAAAAATTTCTTTATTTTGCATTATTTCAGTTTTGGTCTTAAAACCCCAAATTTTCTTTGGTTGCGGTCTGGCTGATAGCTAATAAAGCAATATGTGTGTCGACAATATAATTTGCTACCAATATTTTCACATATTGTCACCACAAATGTATTGAGGAGCACACATCACTTGTTCAGTTGCAAAGTGAGATTAAGGAATCTCTAAATTTTGCATTTACAAGATCCTGCAACGAAGGCATTGTAAGTTACTCTTTCTGGGCACCGCAGGTTCATGCAGCACAGATGTTAAGGAAAATCGGAACTTC
Source organism: Takifugu rubripes (assembly GCF_901000725.2). Classification (NCBI taxonomy): domain Eukaryota; kingdom Metazoa; phylum Chordata; class Actinopteri; order Tetraodontiformes; family Tetraodontidae; genus Takifugu; species Takifugu rubripes. The sequence goes on along the minus strand of NC_042292.1, from coordinate 1,648,747 downwards.
GACAACCTCTTCTCCAAAGAGGGGATTGCAGCCGAGGCTGCTCAACTCCCCAATGGGAGTGCTGGGGGTGGGAGGAAACGTCCCTTAGAGGAGGGCAATAATGGGCACACACATTCCAAGTACAAGCCCAAGAAGCGGAAGAAAATTCCTGGGCCCATTTTGCCCAAAAATGCTCTCATGCAGCTGAACGAGATCAAGCCTGGCCTGCAGTACAAGCTGCTCTCTCAGACCGGGCCTGTCCACGCCCCGGTATTTGTCATGAGCGTAGAGGTCAACGGGCAGCTCTTCGAGGGTTCAGGTCCCACAAAGAAGAAAGCCAAACTGAATGCAGCAGAGAAGGCCTTGCGGTCCTTTGTCCAGTTTCCCAATGCATCTGAGGCCCATATGGCGATGGGTCGGACACTGTCGGTTCACACGGACTTCACCTCAGACCAGGCCGACTTTCCAGACATGCTCTTTAACGCCTTTGAAACGTCTACTCCTGTCGATGACTCATTTTACCTCGCATCCAACAGCAACGGTTCCTTTTGCTCGCTGGGGATCGAGTATCCGTTGCTCCCCTCCCCTGTCCCAAACTTTGTCCAAGCGCCATTACCTCCAGCCCCCTCCACCTACATCTCCCCCACGAGCGGAAAGAATCCAGTCATGATCCTCAATGAGTTACGGCCTGGACTGAAGTACGACTTTGTGTCGGAAAGCGGGGAGAGCCACGCCAAAAACTTTGTCATGTCAGTGATGGTAGATGCTCAGAATTTCCAGGGTTCCGGACGAAACAAGAAACTGGCCAAGGCCCGGGCTGCCCAAGCGGCTCTGTCGGCTCTCTTTAACATGCAGCTGGATCAGGCTCCGTCAAGACAACCCATACCCAGGGAGGGACTGCAGCTTCACCTGCCACAGGTAAGATGTAATTAGCATGCCGCTGCATTTTAATTGTTTTTGCACCCCACGGTGAAAATGCAACCCAGTTCCATTAAGGTGTACTGTTATTATCAATAGAACAGAAGTGCCCTGCTCAGTGGGAATGGAGTTTTAATATTCTGCTCAAGTTACTGCAAGGTCATCAAATACTGCATTTTGATTAGTTGTTGGTGATCCTCCAGTGTCAATATCTGATAAGGTGCTGAAAGCGCTTTTCACCAGTTATTTCCTAATTGTATTTATTTATTTGTCACCTCTGATCTTTGTCTAATTAAACATCACCCTCTGGCCACACTGTGTGTCAGTCCTGGCAGCCTTTAAAGTGCTTTTGCTCTTACATTAGATTAAAGGAATTGCATGGTGTCATATTGCTTTTCAGTTTTCTTCAAGCAATCCAGATAATGTGGCTTTTACAGCTGTATTCCAACAGTGTGCTATGAGAAACTGGACAACTGATGTCCCAATTTAATTTAAATGCACTTTTATGAATGCTTTGGAAATATATACCAGGAATGTGCACCTGCATAAACTGTGATGGATTGAAGTTGAGTTGGTTTTGGATACATTATGACCACAAACTGTATACAAAAGATGGAATTAATCTTCTGCTCTGAAAAGTGAAATCAAAGAGGACATTTCTTTTAATGCAATGGCACAGAGATCCACTGGAGGCTAGCTCCAAAACTCCAGGCTCCAATCCACTCGCATTTATCATAAAATACTCTTTAAATAAAAGCCACAAGTCATAACAGCTAAATTTCATCATCCTAAAATATGATGTGGTGGTCCATCTGAAACTATTTCCTGGATTTATTAGATTTTAATCCCTTAAAACTGGGGTGTGTCTATTTGATTGACGTGACTAACATACAATACAGTCTGTGGGAGAGCTGCATAGACCGAGCTCAAAAGTTACAGCCGTCCATTCTTCCTCCTGCAACCCCACCTGCTTATCCAAATGTAGTCACTCCCGTCTCCAAGAACTCAAGATGCCGAGTGCTACTGCCAAGTGTAAAAAGGAAGTCGTAAAAGATGAGCAAGTTAATTCCAAATCAGCAACTTCATGTGGGCGACTAAGAAAGGCTTCATTTTTTGACCCTTTGTAACATAAGCAACTTGAATGAGATTCAGCTGCTGCACAGAATCATCACTCTTTCAATGAATTTTTCGACTAAAAAGTGTACCTGAAATGGCTACAATAAACAAAGTTCTCTTGCTAACTTGGTTTAGCAGATCAAACAAAGGGTTAGCAGTAAGGCAGCATATCCTGTGCTGTATTTCACATCTCCAAATTCAACGTGAAGAGGCAGCACACCTCTGTTATTCCACGCAGGGTCCATCAAATTACAAAGCCTCAGCTGGAAACCAAACTGTAGAATACACCTCCTTGTTAGATCTCCCTTGTGTATCGAAAAGACTCGTCCACAAATGTCACTGCTTGTGACTAATCTGACAAAGTCTGATTGAAGATGGAGACACATTCAGGCGAGTTCAATAGACCAGGAATTTGTTTACACATAAACTAATCCCTGTCTGTAATCCCTGCACACCGATAACAAAGCTGCTATCTTAATTAGCATCGCTCTCTGAGTGCTATTCAAACACCCCTGCTCATTACAGCAACCTTTCCAGTCACTCTTTTACTCAGCCAGCAGTCACTGAAGCAAACGATCCAACTGTTTAAGCTACTAAGATCTGTGCCATTCACACTGCACAATTGAAATATTCCAGAGAAGATAAGACAAGTTTGCTTTTCATCACGCTTTGAAATTGTTATGTCAGTGTTAACGGGGGGGATTTGCAAATTTCCTGTAAGATCTGATGTCCTCATCCCCAAGGCCTGTGTTGTCTGTCTTGCCTCGTTCGGTAAGAACTGCTGAAGAACCGTGTTTGCTTTCCTTTCCACAGGTCCTGGCAGATGCCGTGTCTCATCTGGTGGTCGATAAGTTCAGCGAACTGACAGACAACTTCACATCTCCGCACGCTCGGAGAAAAGTTTTGGCCGGCGTTGTCATGACGACAGGTGATTTTGTTGGTTTGTTCTTGGGCTCCAGTGAAAATACTTGATTTGGAATTTTTGCTGGATGTTCGTGAAAAAATCTTATTGTTATGTATTTCTACCTTTCCTTCAACATTGCAGGTTTTTGTTGCTGGATCATGATTACACATTTGAGCATTTTATTTGGAGTGAAATTGTTATTTTGCATGTATTTCCCCAATTATTTTGCCTGACTTATTAGCAAAGTTAACAACAACAGATACAATAGAATAAGGGGTCATGATAAGACATCAACAATGGGAATTTGAATTTGTTGCAGTATGTTTACATTGTAAGCTTGTTGATTTAGGATTTACAGCTAATTCATAGTTCTTAAGGTGTCTTCCATGAATTTTCGACACAGGAATCTTTAGTATATGTATAAAAATATATATTTAGAACATCCTAGTTAGCTTCTACTTCCCACACATGACCATTTTTTTCTTCCCTTTCTCTCTTTTTGAGAAATCTCCAAATAAAGGCATATATTTCATTCATATTCCTTTTGTACAGGCACTGATGTGAAGGAGGCTGAGGTCATCTGCGTGTCATCAGGGACAAAGTGCATTAATGGGGAATACATGAGTGATAGAGGCTTGGCCCTTAACGACTGCCATGCCGAAATTGTAGCTCGTCGCTCGCTCATCAGGTACCTTTACTCCCAGCTGGAGCACTTTCTCAGGTGAGTCAGGTGACGCCCCACGTTTTGCTAATGGACACAGAAATGTAAGAACAATGTAGAATTTTGACAGGGCTATGCCCTGTATTGAGGACTATCTTATTTCTAATTCAGAATAACCCTTAAATCATAAATCAGGAGACATTCAAGGGAAATTCCAGAGATTTTTGGAGAACTACTGCAAGATTTTAAACATATCAATACTTAGAGACTAGTAAACATTTTAAAATTGAATGATTATTCAAACAACTGCCACAGCTTTTGCAACAAATTATAGATGACCTTTCAGGATAGAGCAAACGCAGGAGCATTAATATAGTGCAGCCGTGGCAGCTGAAGCTAATCTACTACTGTTCTGCCCTTTCTACATGTGCTTCAGAAATGAGTTGGATGTATCGAAGCTGTGTCATCTGTATTGAGACAATCATATTGTTTTTTTCGAAGCAGTTTTCTTCCTTCTGCATGTCAACCTAGCAAATTGATTGCTAAAGCATACATTTGTGTTGCAGCAACCACGAAGAGGAGCACCACAAATCCATCTTCACCAGGTGTGAAAAGAAACAAGGTTTCAGACTGAAGGAGAACGTCCAGTTCCACCTGTACATTAGCACCTCACCCTGCGGAGATGCTCGCATCTTCTCTCCTCACGAGGCTGGAGTGGAAGGTGAGTGGATGAGTGATGACTTTAGCCTTATTTAATTTATATAGAAGCTTTCATACAAGGAATGTAACACAAAGTGCTTTAGAGGTTAAACGTTAAAATTGCCGACCCCCCTGGCCCACTCACCCACCTATCCATCCATCCACACAAACACACAACTACAAGCATAATAGCACAATGATGCACGTAGTCCTCAAAACAACTCCGTGCTTGTTTTCTGTCCTCTCAGATCAGGGAGACAGGCACCCTAACAGGAAAGCTCGTGGGCAGCTCCGCACCAAAATCGAGTCTGGGGAAGGCACCATCCCAGTTCGCTCCAGTAACACCATCCAGACTTGGGATGGGGTTCTTCAGGGTGAAAGGCTGCTCACCATGTCCTGCAGTGACAAAATCGCCAGGTACAATATATTTCAGAATGAATTTTGTATAATTTTTTATCAATATGGAGGATGGTAGCACCCAAGGTTATGACTTCTATTCACACTGATCACCAAATCAGAGCATGAATGATTAAGCTTGTTGGTCATGATACAGATTAGCATGCTAACAGAGCAGCAGCTTTAACCATATAGAGGAAGTGTTCATAGACAGTAAAGGTCAACATTTTGAGGTCAATCTAAATCACGGTAGCATCTGAGATATAGATTTGCTCTTCCTATCTTATGATAGCGATGCTATAGCTGAGGAAGGTTGTTTTGCTGTAACAGGGTTACAGCAAAAATCAAACTCCTGGAACTATTGACCAATTATGTTAAATATTAGACTTCTTTAGAACTCTTTCTTCAACCAAACATCTTTACACAATCACGACATGAGTGACTGAAACAGCTATTATTATAATTTCTTTCCCTAATATTCCTTTGCAATATTAACCCATCTGTAGAGCATCTTAAAGTGTTTTTTTTTTAAATCCCAGCAGCAGCAGGAATCCTGATGATTATGCGCATATGTAAAAAAGGCGAATTATAGCATCTTGGTGTCATGCTGCAATCACTCGAACTCCACAGTCTGTCAGTGACACTTTGATTAGGCTTCTTGACGAATCCCCAGGAGGTGACTCTGGAGTCTGCTGAGGCAGAATCAGAATCCAGAAAATTAGTGCCATCAACAGTGCTGAATTTCCTCTTTTATCACCGAGTTCGACATCTTCCACGGCCTTGGCTTCGATACTTCTCTTAACTATTGTGACCATTGTCTATAGATTTAGAGAGAATTTTACGGTTGTCTTCCTGAGTAAAACTATTTGTTTTTTCCCCACTTCAGGTGGAATGTGGTTGGATTCCAGGGCTCCCTGATGAGCTATTTCACAGAGCCCATCTACTTCTCCAGCGTCATCTTGGGCAGTCTGTACCACGCCGACCACCTCTCCAGAGCCATGTACCAGAGAATCACTGACATCGAGGACCTGCCACAGTCCTTCAGTTTGAACCGACCGCTGCTCAGCGGTGAGGATTAGAGGGCTCTTGAATAGGTTCCACTCAGCTGTCACATTTGCTGCATTTAAGCTGCAAATGTGACAGTTGAGTTTCAAGCATTCTTTTGGGCCTAAAGGGGGTGGGGTGGGGGTCAAAAATCATTAATCTGAAAATGACCTTCTGTTCTCTCTATAGTTGTATAAAACATGGTTTGCATTTTTACAGGAATAAGTAATGCAGAAGCTCGCCAGCCAGGAAAAGCACCCAACTTCAGTGTGAACTGGACGGTAGGAGACCAAGGCCTAGAGGTGATCAATGCCACCACAGGGAAAGACGACCTTGGCCGGCCATCGAGACTCTGTAAGCACGCTCTTTACGGCCGGTGGATGCGCCTGCACAGCAAGGTAATATGAATTAAAAGGAAGTACCAAGTATTTTGTTTCAGGAAAGAGAATATAGTGGTAGAATGTATGAGAATTGTTTTGTAACAACCTTTTTCCTTGCCACTATTGCTCGTTGGGGTTCCGACTCTGGGTGTCACTTTGGACACAGTTCTGATCAAAAAATGTTGCCTTTTTAATTGAAAGGGGACACTCAACATATTATGCTGGATTAAATCATATCAAAGAAGCAGTCTGAGCCAACAAAAGACACATTCTAGTGTGGGCTGGACAGCAATAAAGAACCAATAATGAGTTTCCATCCCTTCTCTCTAACTCAATGGGACATCAAGACAAACTACTCTGATATACACATCAGACTTAATAAATATGTAATAATTTACCTCCATTTCATTGTATACCGTGTAAAATTGTAACCTGAATTGCTAATGTTAACACAAACATTGTTTTTGCACTATAGCCGTGTCTTAAACTTTCTTTTTTGCTTCTGCAAAATAGCAAATTACACCATTGTGGCACAAATAAAGCATGTTCCTGTCTTGCTTTCTAAATTTATGGCCATTGCTGGCCATTGTCATACTGCCTTCTGCCTTTCAAAGTAGAAGTCAGAATAAAAGGCTCTGTAAAAGTTGTTTGCTTGTTAACATCAAAAACATTTTTAAACTCTTTTGTTTGTGGGGTGACTCGAGATATAATAGTGTGCAACAACTGTTGCCAGTTCCAGTCTCTGAGGTATATTGTGCAGCACAAAAACAACCAATTACAGAGTCCAGCAGAGTTGTGGTTGGTAGAATAAATAGTCTGAACTGGAAAATGAGCAGAACATATCTTTGCATTTAAAACATAACAACTATAAAAGAAGTTTAGTTCTTACAGAGAGTGTTTTTTGAAAAAAGGATACAGACATAGTTTAAAAAATGTCAAAACAAATTGTACAACAGAGTATCATCTGCATAGAAGTTCATAAATTTTTTAAAAATTCATTCTTATAACCTCACAACAGACCAAAAGACAAAGCTCTGCCCACCCCCATGTTTTGCTGTGTCACTACGGAGTTTTATCTTTTTATGGCCTTTGTAAGACACACTGTCGTTTGTCTCCAAAAGTTGTCGCCGTCCCTGCGGATCCGCACTGTAAGGCCCAGCAGTTACCATGAGGCGAAGCAAGCAGCGGTGGACTACCACAGCGCCAAGCAGACACTTTTCAAGGCCTTCCAGAAATCTGGTCTGGGGGCCTGGGTGAAGAAACCTATAGAGCAGGACCAGTTTTCTGTCACCACCTGAGTCAGCACCAGTGACCACATTCAACTTTATTTTGAGCAGTTGAAAAAATAATTCCCTTCTTGATTTTGGGGGGAAAGTGGATGTCAGGAACTGTGGATTTAACATTCCTCCATTGTTTTATAGCCTCGTGCTTGCCCCTTCAGCCAGCGTGAGACAATAAAATCATTGAGTTAGTTATGCAACTTTATATAGAGGTCTAATGTAAAGCCGGACACTGTAAACAGCAGAATTAAACATGGCACTTGTTTATATAACAGTAGTGAGATGTTCCATTTGCATGTATGACCAAGTTTGTAGAAGTCCACAGTATTTCATGTTGAGTGTTGTGATCTTTGATATCTGTGTGTAAAAACTTGAGAATGTCCTCTTGCCTTTGGTAAAACCGTCCACTCTTATTTAAGGGAACAAGAATATATTTTTTATTTTTGAATATATACAGTATTTCAATGATCTGAATTTCATCTTTACATCTCATTTCAAAGCTATTGGTGAAGTACTTTTTCCAGTAAAACAAAATTCCAAGACTTCCAACCAGAAAATTCCAACCTTCTGATATGGTGCTGTTTGAATCCCAGTTTTGGTTTTCCTTTATTTAAAATTTCAGACAATATATATCTCCTATAAGAGGACATATTGAATTAAATTGGACTTTAAGTGTTTTAAAAATACAAAGTACATTTTATTTATTAATCATAAATTTTATCTGAATTTCAACACATTAGAGCATCTTTGTTATATATTTTTGCAATCCTTAGGTGGAAAAATCTGTTGTTCATTCAAGTATTTAGAATAATTGTTCAGATTTCAGGATATATTATATTTTGTGAGGTGAACATTTAGTACTCCTGTCATTCTTAAATTTAAGCTTGTTAAATGAAAATACTGACCGTGGATTCAGATTAATGTAAGAATATCAAAGCAGTGTCAGAAAAAAGGAGATTGGAATGAATGATGTTAATCGAGAAAATAATCAAAATGCTGAAACTAATCTGAGTAAAATTCTGAGCAATTAAATGTAGAATTCAGGCTTCACTTTGGAAAAAAGTTACTCTTCTGCTTTTTTTTGGGTCACGATTGGACATTTTCATGAATCATTCACTAAAATGTCAGAGATTTTCAATTGAAAGCAACAACCTCACATTTTAATTCAGTCATGGCTGATCACTTGATTGGAGTACACATTTTTGTTCATATTTAAGCACACAAATACTGGATAAGCTGAGCCTGTTTGCGGGATGTCTTATGCAATGAAACTGTTCAAACACTGCGAGTCACATGCCATATGCATCATAGACAAAAAAAAAAACCCAGATCATTGAAAACTCACCAAAGATAACATCGGTCAAATGTTTAAAAACTGTTCTTTTCCTATTAGTTCCCACAGATTAGCATCTCATTCAAATACAACTTTAAGCTGGAAACATTCCTGTGTTTTATGTCTTTCAAACCAAAAAACAGAAACAATGCTAACTGTCCAGTATCATCAACAGCAAGTATATATTATTTTTTATTTTCAGATAGGTTTTTAGGTTTTTACACTGTGTCAAACACAAGACATGTTTATATATTTGAATGTATTTCTTCTCTTGATCAGATGGTGGTGTGGTGTGTGCGTGTGTGTGTGTGTGTGTATGTGTGTGTTCGTGTGTGAACGTCACTCCAGGCTCAGACCCTCAGGGTTTTTTTTAGCAGCCACAGCTAATTATGTTTTTTCCAGGAAAACCACTTTTCCACAGAGGTCGGGGTGTGATCAGTCAACCATGCACTACATTCTTGATTTACACCATGGATGATAGCAAGATTGGGGCTTCTTTTGCATGAGCTCTACCTGTAAAGCATGAGAACTATAAAATATCCTGTCATGTCACTGATTTAATAAAATGATATTACATGTAGGTTTGGTAATCTTTGCTCCCAACATTCACCATTTCATACACACTTTGTGGATGTGACGGATACCAAAACCAAAAGCCAGCCTTTCTGTTCTTGCTGTGAGGCCACAGTGCAACCCACTCCACCACCTTGATGCAGTTTATCAAAATAATTCCATTAATTTTCCTTTTTTACTGTAATTTCTTCTGATTTCTGGCCATTAATTCCAAAAGTGTGGGTTAAATTCTGGTCTGACTTGGATGGTAAATAATACATGTACAGAAAAATGCAGCCTTTTCTTTTTCTTAAATGTGACAGTGAAGGCTAAGTGAAGGTTACCCACCATTCCCCCAAAATCAATGCACACTTAATAAACTGAAATACATTTTTTTCATTTACAAATGTTGATGGTGGCATCATGCTTTCAGTCCTGCAAATCCAATTTATTTACTTTACAATAACATAGACTGTGGCAAACATTTCAGTTTCTTACTGCGAATTAATGTCTCTAAGTGTAACATTAAATGGACAGGAAATAACATACCAATTTCTTTTGTTGTTGGAGTGATAGTCCAAAAATAAAGCTTCTTTTGGTGGTGATGGTGTGATGCAAATATATGTGCCATCACTGAAAGTGGCTGAATTACTTCTGTTGTTGCTGACATCTCACTTGGCAGGTGCTATTTATCAGCCGCCATCTAAAGCCTCCCCGTCTTCCATTGCCACGTGTTGGAGGCCTATTACTGCGTGTCATATCAGCCAGCAGCACCTGCAAAACATGAGACAGCCCGATTATCTACCTGTCCGCTCTGCAGAGGGACAGCCGCAGTTCTTAAAGAAGCAGAACTTCCGGCAGGGGGATTGAAGCCGATAGTGGCTGGAAAAGGGAGGAAAGTCACACAGTGCCAAGGTGAGGTGGGATTAGTGGAAATAGCTCTTAACCTTCTTTAATTTATCTGCAAATTATTCTGCCCAGTTGAGGCTGCGACAAGCTATGCGAGGCAGGCAGGCCTCTCGTAAGTCTTCCCCTAAACCACTCATGGATAGTCATTTCTCAGCCATTTTGTATTTTATCCCATGGATAAGGATTACAACCGCTGCCAGTTCTCTGCTTCTTCATGAATTGCAAAAATTAAAATTAAAGCAGTGCCGAAGACATGGCCCATTTTAATGAACAGTTGGAAGTTGGAAAGGTTCTTGACAAGGATGGCATGATATGATTTATCTTTTTTTTTTCTGATGTAGTGATGATGTACTGTAGCTACCTGTCTACCAATGAAGATGTATTAGTTAATTATTTTCTTATTTTATTGTAAACAAAGTAGAAAAATGCCTTTATTTTAACAGATGAGGAAAAAAATACTGCTGACAATGCAGATTTAAAGTATCTTGACAGCCTCTCATCGGGCCTTCCTGCTCTGTGTCCTCCCTTAGCACTCATTTAATGAAATTAATGTAGTATATATAGTATAGCAGCAATAGGCAGATTGTCCAAACAGTGCCAGAGTTTATTCTTTCTCCAAACTGTTAAGTCAGATAAATTGTGGATATAATGCTTTAGGCTAACTCCAGCTTTCATTCCAGGACTTCCTGGACCTTTTACCAGGGCAAAAATATTATAGATTTGCATTGCTTTTCATCCACTGTGGCGATATTGACACAAATCCAATAAAGATCCTGGATTTAAGTTTATGTTGTGCATGCAGTAAATTAAAAGTCCATAAAAATGGTAAATTACATGTTGGAGTGTAGGAGTGATATTGAATATTATGAGTCAGAGCTCAGTGGTTCAGGTACCACTGAAGTGATATAAATCACACAGCACAGGTCAATGGGACCCTGGACTCTGTTCAAGGCTTAAATTTCCATTTTAATTTTCTGCTCACTGGAGCTGTGAGGGGACACAGTGAGTAAGTAGGCTCTTCACTCTTCCTCTTAATAAATGGTGACCTTTACTTTCTGGACCCATGAAGACCTTATTATTGCACAGGAAGGTGGAAAAGGGAGGCAAGAGTAATACAGATCAGACAGCAAGAAACACAAGCCTCTACAAGAGCCTGTTTATGGCATTTACCCTTTCTCAGGCTTATTGGAAGCACAACTCTGGTCTCTTATGAATTATTGACCAGGATTTTACTTTCATATGCATTGTCACTTGAGAATTTTTATACATGACAAAATATATTGAAAGAGAGCTATTTTCTAGTCCAGATATACTCCAAACCAGTCTTTATGTTGAAAACAAATAATAATAAGTTAAAAAAATCTGTAAATGTGCATTTTTGACCTTTGCACTGAAGCATTATTGTATCAGAGCTGCATGACAAAGTCATATGCTAATGGAATATTTAGTGTAGCCTGCAGTGTCCTGCTGGAGCTGATGTACTGTGGAGGTGCGACATTATGCAGAAATTAGGAGCGAAGCACCTTTTTTAAGGACATGTTCTCATTTTGATTTATATATCTGTGTAAGATTCTAGTCTAAATTCTAAAATACAACATCAAGAGTTTATGTCTTAAGAAAATTAATTAAATATTTGGAGTGGCTTGGTTCACTTGGTGTTGATGCCAAGTCAAAGATGTGGCACATACTTATGAAATTTTATGCAGCCTTCAGCTTCATGAGACAACTTTTTCTTTATAAATTTACCGCAGTATATGTGAATGCTGAGGGGAATATTTCCGTAAAACATGAATTGAAATATGAATTAAAGTCTAAACCTCTACTATAGACTATCACTGAGAGCTGTTGTGTAGAATAAACCAGCTGTTGTGGCCTACCATAATATTTAAAATTAAAATTTCTCTATTTCGCTTTAGTAATTTGGTTTTAGGTCAAGTTAGTTGTCAATGTTAAATGAACATGATCCGCAATTAATCAATCACTGGGTAAATACCAATTATTATACTCTAAAATTAGTCTTGTGATGTGTTTGGTATTGTGTAAGTGCATTAACACCAGGCTTATTCTTTCTAATTGTAAATTGCACAGTTTCATCTCTACAAAAGAGCAATAACAGAAAGATATTTGTGTATTTTAAAGATATCAACTTGAAAGGAGGATGGTAGTTTGCACAATAGTCTTTTGGCACAGAAAAAGTGGAAGCAAGCACATGAGACAACAAAAGTGAATTTCATTTACTCCAGAATCTAATCCATGAATTGTTATGATTATGCCGTTGCAGAGCCTCGGCATAGACAACGGACAACGGACCATGTTGTCCATGAAAGAAGACAAAAAGAATATCGTGATGACTGTCGATGTTGAGGGCAGGGACACTGGTCGGGAGAACTCGTGGGATTATTTTTCTCCATTACCGCCATCTTGCGGTTGGTAAACTGCGGTGCAGCTACGCAACTTCCGATGGGGTCCATGGTGACGTTCATGTAGTTCAATACATATTCGATATTTTATTGTTGACATTCCTGTAATAAACTACCATATATTCAATTTTCATAGAGTAATATGTGCGAGCTGAACAATTTAAAATAAGTTGATAAAAAATAAAAGACACACAAACCGATTCTATTAGTGTACCGTGATTACGTCACGGCGCACTTGTTTGAAACACCGGAAGAAGACGCGATCGTATCCGTCTGTTGTCAGAAGGCTTTGTACAGTAGTTTTAAGAGAAATTACAACGAAAACGGCAACAAATTAAAGAACTTAAAGGTCAAATACATCTCGCTTTACGAGCTAATGTAAAGTTTTCTGAAGGGTACACGGAAATGCTAAGCCTTGCGTTGTAAGTCGTACATTGGATAACTGACTCTAAAGTCAGAATAGTCGGGAATATAGGGTATAAATAGCATCTTTTTAGTAGTATACCACCATTTATAGAGAAGCTCTGGCGACTCGAATAAGCTAGTTTTTTTTTTTTTATGTAAATTTTGAAAGACACTTGAAACTATCAGTGCAGCAGTAGTGGTTATTTAAAAACGTTGGGTTAAATCATTTGTGTAGGATTTCCACTTGGGGTTATTGCCGTTAAATAGGGACTTTTGGACGGTGTGTGGATATTAAATGCGCAACTTCGGCCCGATGGAAGAGGTAGGTTATTATGGACAGAATCAGACCCAAAGAATACAGGCTGTTCACCAAACTACCCAATAAACTTTAAATTTCCCTTCTTGTAGAGTTTATATAAAGAGCGAAGCTATCACTAATTTTAAAATAAAAAATGGTTTTGTTTTGTAGATCAGTTCGATTACGATCAAACTGGGAATGAAATTGACCATAAATGTGTTTGTTTTTTCCCAAATGATTTTATCAATATGTGGTATTTACAAGCAGCAAACCAAGAGTCAGCATTTTTAAGGTTACTTTTCCCTTTATTGCTTAATCAGAAAGTGACTCCAGTGTCATCTTACAGCATTGTGCCAAATGGTAGCTGAAGAAACCTGATCACTTTTTGACTGAAAAAGCTCAGGCATTCCCATCCTGAAGCCATCAGAGTGATCTTCCTGCTCTGCTGGGCTCAGGGATGGACGCCAACAGCAGGCCAGGAAATAATTTCCCCTCCAGAAATGAGACTTATGTTTATTTGTGGACTTACAAGCAGTTCCAGGTGCAGCTTGGATGTCTTGACCTGGTTCGTGTTACTCAAAGGTATTTGGTTTGGACTCCAGTTGACGTGTGTCTATGTTGCAGGAAGAACAGGTCGACTGGGACGAGGTGAACAAACTCTTGCAGCATCATGGCTTTAAACCAGTGAAGTTTGCAGACCCAGTAGAGAACAAAAACCTTTCAGGTACAGGACAATGATGTGCACATATATATGCATATCAGCATGCTAATTAATGAAACTTTCCGAGTTCCCTACAGTTGTGTCTTCTTTGTTTAAAAAGGTTGAGATTTTTTTGGGCTGTTGAGGTAATATCTATGTTCCTAGATTTGGTTCTGCTCGACAAGAAGTCAGCTGCTGAAATAAGAATGACCCTCAAGACAATGCTGATGGACTCCGAAAGGAGACAGGCTCTCATCCAGGAGATCATCAAGACTAACAACCACCTCAAGTGAGCCACATGATGGAGCATTCTTTCGTTCATATTTGATCTAGATATTTTCCTAATCTAGTTCTTATCCACAGATTTTTGACACAATGTTGATCTGAAAATTTTAAATATGTAAAAAAAAAAAATTTTTCCTCTTTTTACAAAATGTGTTAATGTTTGGGTTATTTCATTGGCCACATGGTTTACTCTCTTCATCTGAGTAGTTACAAAATGCAGTTCTGACTTTGTTATTGCTTATTTTAGATTACAGTATAACTGGCCACGCTTGACACAATTGAAACTTTTGCCAGGGAATTTCCAGCGACCTAGATAATTTTTCAGGGACTACATCATGTTTGGGGGAAAGTATTTTAGAGAAAAATGAGAGAAAAATAGAGACTCACATTGTTTGTGTGTAGTAGACTCGAGGACTCCTTCAGTGAATCATCAGAGTTGGAGTTTTTTTTTTTTTTTAATTGCATCTTTACCTGCTGTCTGTACACTGATGGTTGTAATTGTATCTGTTCAATTATGTATGTGCTATGTGTTGACCACCTGCCATCTTATAAGCATCAGATTACTGTCTACATACTGTCATAGATGCGCCCTCTACATCCTGGAGATTCTATAGAAGAAAGTGTTAGTTCACTTCTCATTTCATTTTAAACCATAGCAGCATCAATAGATGTCGGCCATTAAAGTGGGCAGAATGGAAATATGTGTGTGTTTGTGTGTGTGTGTATATATAACACCAGGAATATTGAACCTTTCCCATCCTGGTCTGCAGAGAGGAGGTTCGTGAGCACATGAGTCGAGCTGCTCAGCACTCACAGAGGGCTACAGAGCTTGAGGGCCTTCTTGCCACTGTGAAGACCAGAGTACAGGACCTGGAAGACTGCTGTCTCGGCAAGGCTGTCCAACAGCTCAGCCACACTCACCAACTGCAGCAGGAAAACCGAGATGCGCGGGTAGGTAAACTCGGAATTATTTCTGTGATGTTTCTTAACTTGTAGCGCTTAACATGTTGATCACAATCAGTGCAAATGGTTTCACAGATACGGTGTCAGGCTCTGGAGCAGAAGCTGTCAAAACAGATGGAAGAAGCAGCGCAGCTTCAGAAGAAACTATATTTCTCCGTTAAAGAAGAAGAGCTGCGAGTATCTCGGCAAAGACGGGCTTTTCAGGACATCTGCAACAAAGTCTGCCAGCAGAATTCCCCCACAGACCAGCAGTAATCTTCCTTTTGTTCTAAAATAACCATGAGTCTGCTTTGTCTCTTCCCGCTCTTGGCCTGAGCAGGTTTAGCATTAACTAGGCTTAGCATTGATGATGCCTTTCTAAAATATTGTGGCACAATGTATAACTTTAACTTTGTCCTTGAGATGTGCAAGAAGTTTTGACATTTTGTCTTTTTTTATTCGGTCTTGTTCCAGTGATTAGATATGAGGTGCATGACTTTCCAAAGACAACATTGTTTTCTTTGATTATTTGATGCAGCTCAAGGTCCACTTGTCTGCATGTTGCCAAGCTTTCTGTTGCATCTTGTGACCTCTCTGGAACAGGAAAAGCAATGTGAAGAGTTGACTCTTTGGTGTCTCATGACTCTGCAGGGTGCTGGAAGTGATTGATTTCTATGAAACTGAAATGTCCCAGATGCTGGATAAACTCAGGTAACACAAACCTCTACAGTTTGGACCTAAATTATGACTGTACAATGGGCAATTACACCATCTGACTTCGTACTTGAATCACGTACATGTTCATAACATGTTCATGTGGTGTAAAATGTATCATCTGTTGTATACGGAGGCTTAACGCATAGAGGATAAAGGCAGAATCAGGATATTTTAAGTTAATCTATGATATGGATAAAGGTTGTGTCCCTCAGTCGTTATTTTACAGATCCTGGACTGAAACTGTAACTGTTGAGACAAAACCTCAACAAATCACGATGAATTTCAGTGAAAGATTTAAAACTCAAGTCCATGCAGAGTTTTACCATGTGCATGCAAGTATCTAATTATTTCTATAGGGGCAGGAATCACTTATTTATAAAAGTACTAGGAATATATGATTTTATTTTTTATACAATAGCCAAATCCTAAAGACCTTGCATGTACTGTTTAATTTACAGTCAGTTGCCTTTTCTACTATATATTTAATTTTTCTCAGATCAGTCAAAGGACAACCAGAAACAGCTCATTGGGAAAAAACCAAGAAGGAAACCAGAAATGTGACTCCATCTTTGAAGACACTCCTTAAGGTAGGCAAATAAATAAATGAGTTTTCTGAAAGTGATTTTTTTTTTTCTTGAAGAAAAAAAATTTGTTTTATTTTTAATTTAGGCATACCAGGAGCAGCAACAGGAAAGCAAAGTTCAAATAGAGGAGTTGAAGAAGGAGGTTAAAGAGCTGAAGCAAGAGGTGGAAACAAGGTGTGTAATTGTGTTTGTATGTGTAGTTGTGTATACATACATCATTGCAGGTTTTGTATTACGGTATTTCTTTCCTCTGTGTAGGCCAACAGTCAAGGAAGTGAAGTTCTACAAGCACAAGCTCCGTCGATTGGAGGCTCTAGATAAACACAGTAACATAAGGTAGGAACTCATGATTGGTGCTGTGTGCCTCAGAAGCCTCTAAAAGGACCGTAAAATTGTACAAATGTAAAGTAAATGGTATAGACATCATACACTACAATTCAGAAATAAGACCAATATATTAATGCAAAACCTTAACACTTAATTCCATTGCTGTCTGTAGAGAAGCAAAGTTTAAATAAAATACAGGGCAAATGTTATAAACATTAACTTTGAAAAAGGAAGACTGTATTCCTGATTACCCTGTCTTTTATGAGCAATCAACAGGCCAGATTGTTGATCTCTTAACACGCAGTTCCAACTGGTTTTACAGATTGCCACAAGATGTGGAGATGACCGAGAACGCGAATGATGGGACTGTCAAGGCTGATCTCTGTGACTATTATCATAATGTGAGTCTTTCTTTTGTTTAGCCTCAGGTCTGGTCATTTAAAAACGTTTTTTTTTCTTTAAAGCTTTTTCACTACTTTCTAAAATTACAACTCTGCTGTCTCCCAGCTGTTAAAGGAGATCAGCTCTATTGCGTCGGATCACAAAGCTCCTTTACGACTATATAGGCAAAACCCGTCTTCAGTTGATGCGAGGCGGGAAGAGTTCCAAACCCTGCTTCCTACCCTTGAGGCATGGGCCCAGCAACTTCACCTGCTGAAGGTAAACACAATTCACCCATATGGGTGGGTGTTATCGGATTTGTCTTCACCTGATGTGCTTGGCAGGACCTGCAGAAGGGCTTAAACAAATTGTGTGGCAGACTGATGCCCTGTCTGACAACTGATGATGGCCACAGTGCTGCAGAAGCAGTGAAGGTGGAAGACATGATGTTATTGGTAGATACCATTCTGGAAAACAGTGCAGCAGATGATGACAAGGTAGAACTTTGCGCTATTCTAAGATACTCAAGAAACATTATCACTGTTGTTTTTTGAAAACCGACAAAGGTCCTGTTAAAAACTCTTGCTGAAAAGTATCATTGTCTTATTTTCAGGTGTTCAGGAGCCCCACTAAATACACTCTGAGCTCCATGGTGTCACACTTCCAGAAGCTGTTTGATGTGACCTCGCTCAGTGGGGTGTACCCTCGTATGAATGAGGTCTACACCAGACTTGGAGAGATGACCAACATGATGAGGAACCTCCGAGATGTATTGGAACTAGGTGACCTTCGGCTAAAATTGCATTAGGGCTTTGTGCACCAGAATGTAAATAAATGATAAAAAAAATATGGTTGTGGTTCCAGACAGCAAAGTTTCTCCTCCTGAGCTCGTCAACCATGTAGCCCGACTGGTGTCTTCCACAGAACACACAGTCACATTCCAGACCCTCCTGAGAGATGATGATATTGACAGGTTGACACTTTGCCACACAACACTCTACATCTCAGTCGATCTTAAATGAACAGGGGTTCAGAAATTTCAGCACATTATTGCTTATTTGTTTTGTCTTCACAGTATTCTTGTCAAACTGAAGCAACACGAGGAGTTCTTCCCTGCTTTCCATGCCCTCACTGTGGACATTTTACAAACTCTAGGTAAAATGCTAAGAATTTAAATGCACTGGATATTTTGACATTTCTGTATTGACAGTTATATTCAAAAGTTATTACTCCTTTTTCTTTTATCTGGGTTGAGGTCTTGACTTTCAATTGGCCATTCAAAATCTTTGATCTTGTCATGTTTCCAGTATTCTTATAACAGTTGTTTATTTCTGTGTACTTTTGAAGCCTCTCCAAAATTTCACATAATGATAAACTTTCAAATATAATTCACTTTTTATCTATAATCCACTAAATGTTGTTTGGTTTTCACTAGTTTTTAAGACCAAACATCTTTAATTTGGACACATCTACAGCGGCAAATCCGCTGTCATGATATTAATATTTCAAGTGAGTCCTTTGGGCTCGGTGATACGGCTTTTTATTTTTGTGTATTTTACCACAGTTGGACCTTGCTTTAAATTTTGTAAAACATTTACTCGCCAGGGATTGTGAAACATGTTCATCTGAATTTCTAGTTGTTTTAAATTATTACACCTATGATCTTTTATGGATATAAATATAGAATCACAAGAGGGGGTATTATCTTTTGAACATAATCACGCATGTGTAATACAAGATACGTCTGTAAGAGCGTAAAGTTTTTACTGTGTGTTTCAGGAGTGGGCCACTTGGATGATATTCTTCCAGCTCTGAGGAGTTTGAGACAAGCTGCAAACTCATATGTTGCTTGAACTGAATACGTTTTTTTAGTTAGGTGATTGTGAAATGTTTTTGTTAATAAAATGTCGAACTGTGTCTGTGTCGTTATCATTTTTACATGGGGGAGGGGAACAAGGTGAGACTTGTATGATAAATGGTTGTAAATAATTAGTCAATCCTGTGCGGACTCATGGACTGAGGACAAGTCCAAGTATGAACAAAATACTATACACAATGTAGGTTGGATTTGAACCATGAAAACATGTGAAAACTTGCAGTGATGATTATTTACATGAATGAGCTATTAAACGGTACTTTTTACATTGATTATGTTCACTCCTGCTGCTTTACAACAGGATGAACCAGGTTAAATGTGTCGTGTTTGTTTAAGATAAACCAGCAGTTTCAGTCATGTCCACTTGCCAGAGCAGCAACTCTACATTCCTGAGATAATTCTGTTGATAAAGCTTTGGACTCTAGGTCAATGTTCCAGACTGTCCGTACCATGCAAACACAAATCCTCCTGGAGAAGTATCAAATAGAACAATATTAAATGGTTTTCAGTCAGCAAAAATTATAATTTTGGTCTCATCTTGTAACTGCAAACCATGTAAGAGATACTGGATGTATTTTGGTTTTCTTCAAAACTAGGGGGGGAAGGGGGGGTAGATTTATTTTGCCCATTCGTTTTCTGCAATAATAACAATATTACATTTTGTAAAAATATTACACGAGTACTTTATGTTGACTGTTCTATGTCTGTGTCGTATACATTTAAAGCAGTTTATTGGTTGTTACTAGGCTGACTTGGTTCAACTTTGTGGCGGAACATGTTTAGATAGAAGGGGGAGGAAGTTATTTTCAGAGGAAATGCGTGTCTATTGTTAATATATTGATATTATTTTTCTTGCTTCATTCCTTTCGGGGTCGGCGGGGCTGGACCCTATCCCAGCTGCATATGGGTGAAAGCAGGGTGCACCCCTGAATGACTGCCCAGCTCATCACAGGGCCCTATGTGAACATTAGGGGGTTCAGTATCTTGCTCAAGGGCACCTTGGCAGTGCTGTAAAGGTGTCCTGGCACCTCCCGCTGCCAGAAGTTTTGCCTCCACCGGGGGTTGAACCGAAGCTTCTCAGCCCAGTCACCTACAGACTGAACTACCGTCATTGTTCATAATAAACCGAACAAATAATTGTATAAGAATTAATAACATGCTAAATTAAAAATATCTAACCAGCGCAGAGTTAAGACAAACAACAACAACAAAACACAGGCACACGCAATTGTAGTTTGATTCATTACGCTACCTCCCCCACGGACTAGATGGTACGGTCTGCCAGCTCTCTGGTTGCTAGGAAGCGAGGAACGCCATCGCTATAGGGACAATCCCCGGGCAGTGAAGCGGTTTTAATTGTGGGTGGCAATGCTTCAACTTTGTGTGTTTCCATGCTTAACGAACGCATTGCTTCCGTGAAGCAGTCTTGAGGTCGTCATGGATGCAGAAAGCAGCTCTATCACCGTGGAGCAAATTTTGAACTTTCTGAAGGAGACCGGAGGCAAGGTGACAAATGCGGACTTGATTGAGCGCTTTCGGACGGCTATCCCAGAGGAACCGGAGAAGAAGGCGGCCGCCCGTCTCCAGTTTAAAACCTGCGTGAATAACGTCGCTTTTGTCAGGCTCGAAGACGGAGTGAAATATGTGTGCCTCCGGAGAAAGTTCGCGAAGGAGGATGGAAACAGCAGTGACATGTTAGCGGACGTGGGCCGCTACTCCGCGGGGGTTTGTTCCACTGACGCGGGGGACGGAGGCGCACCTGGCTCGGGTTACGGAAGTGACAACCAGGTAAGATTTCCGCATTTTTCTAACGCCTTAATGAAGGCAAGGAGAGTCGAGGGTGATTCTGTGTAACCGAGGACAACATGGGAAACAGATCAAGTTTACGAAAAGAAGAGAAGACGGTTCAAGAAACACCGACAGTACCGAAAATCACCGTGATTGGAGCGTCGCCGCTTCCAGCGGAGGGTGCCGTGTTCACCCTCCCCAGCCCGGTACACACAGATCCACCCAGGCAGGGAGACAGTCTTTCACCAGCGGAATGCCAACAGATTTCACCTAATAGGTCCCAGGTGCAGTGATAGAATATTCTTGTATTCGCCTAAGTAAAAAAATAAGTTTTCATTGATTTAACCCGGGGGAAAAACGTTCCCCCCATGTATAGAGATTGAGTTGTGTTAATACTTTATCCTATTGTACAAAAATACAGTGGAGCCTTCTCAGGCATTGGTGCTGACATTTCTGTTGATTCCCTCTGCAAGCACATTAACAAGACAACGATGTTGACCTTTATGTCTTTAAGCTCAGTATAAAGTTGCTGCTGCTCCACATCACTGTAGGCTTTCAAACCAATGAAAACTAGCAACTGGCGTGTCTTATTATTGCACATAAATTGATTATTAAAACGGTTTTTCACACCAGTTCTGGGTTCTTGCAGGAGAAACTTAAACAGCCAGATGAAGTGGATGCTGATGGGCAGAGTTTGTCCGGCAGCGAGGGAGGCGTCTCCCCAAAAAGCAGCCGTCGTCACTTCCTGCAGTCAATGATGAGCAGCTCCCCGCATGTAAGACACAGTCTGGTGCTCCGCAGCGACGGCGACTCCACGTCCCTGGATGATGACAGACCTGCCGTCACCCTGGATCCACTGGAGCACGAGTGGATGCTTTGCGCGTCCGACGGCGAGTGGTCCACTCTTCAGCGTCTGCTGAGCGCTGAACCCAGCCTCATTTTGAGGAAGGACTTCATTACCGGCTTTACCTGCCTTCACTGGGCTGCAAAGCAAGGAAAACCGGAGCTTCTGGCACTCGTCATCAACTTTGCCAAGCAGAACAACCTTTCGTTGAGTGTCGACGTTCGCTCCAATGCCGGGTACACGCCGCTGCACGTGGCTGCCATGCAAAACCACCTGGAGGTGCTGAAGCTGCTGGTGGGTGCCTACAATGCCGATGTGGAGATCAGAGACTACAGCGGCCGGAAGGCCTGCCAGTACCTCGCTGAAGGTGTCAGCGTGGACATTCGGGAGATCCTGGGAGCATGTCCAGATAGGACGCACCATATAGACAGAAGCAGACCCAGTTTCTCCAAGGTTTTCCACGCTAACCTGAGGATCCTCAGTGACCCCGTGGATGTGGAAGTCCGGGCATGGGAAAAGCCTCTCCGGAGAAAGTCATCGTTCACCAAGATGAAGCCGAAACTGGAGAAATTACGCAGGAGGGCATCGCAGCTCATCCACAGCACCACCTTTCATGAAGAGGAGGTGGAGGAAGGTCCTGTCCAAAGTTTCTTTCACTTAAGACCCAAGACACACGAGTTCGGATGAGACCAGGACTTTCGAGAAGGCCGGAGATGTTTGGAAAAGACCAAACTGTAGCACTTGACTTTTATGAACTCTTGTAAGAGTCATAGTGCAAAAGCTTTGCTTTGTACTTTACCTGAAATTCTTCAGCTCTACACATTTAAATTCCAGCCTCTTTGGTTGAGTTTAGCTGTTTTATTCTGCTGCAAATGTAGTATTAAAAACTGTTTTGCGTTTCCGGAACCAGCATTCCATAGGAAAACCTAACCAAAGAAACTGTTTAGTGACTGCACACTTCAAGAAAATACTTAACAAGTGATAATAATTAATAATAATTTTGCGAGACAACGAACAAACCAGACCAGAAGATAATCTAATCAGAGCAACATGAAAGGAGAACTCTTGAACACCTTGTTATGGAATTCATGTAATCAGTGTTAAATCACATGTTCATTTAATCTACCACAAGCTGCTTCCTTCCAGACCTGCCTCGGGAGATTTAGTGTCAAGATGGATTAAGGATTTTAAGCAGAGGTCTGTGAAGTTCAAGACTTGTGGAACACACGATCATTGACAAATTCTTGTGATCTCTAATGATAACACGTCTTTTTTCAAACCTTTCTCTTTACATTGATTCAGCTTCTCCTGACCTCTGCAGTGTTTCCAGCTTGTTTCATACCAGTTTTAGGGTTGCAGCAATAATGGTTGTGACTTTTTTATGAATAGGTTCGGGCATACAGAAACCAGCCTCTGTCAGCTGCATTTATCTTCTCCGTGTTGTTGTCCATCTGCTGTGGGAAATCAATAATGCTTGCAGTTTTTTTTCTTATTTTTGCAAATGATAAATTTACAAAAGACCATTATAGTGTTGGGTGGTGATTTTAATCCAACTGAAAACCGAGTTAAGATTTTTACTCACTGTTGCGTGATTATTGTGCTAAGGCTAATAGGATTAGTTACATCAGCTAGTTTCCTCTGGATAGTATTCCACTGAGTCACCTGCAGTGAAGGAGCTTCCCAGCGGGTCATCATCATGTGATGAGAAAAACAAGATCAAATCTCATCTGGGAGGAATTACATCACGTTACCAGCCAACATTGCATAATGATGGAAACACACTGATCCGGAGGACAAAAAAGTCTTTGTTTCTATAAGAAAAAGCTGCCTTGGGCTTCCAGATTAGGCACAAAGAATTCTGTTACTTTTGGGTCAAAGTTTTGTTTTTAAACTTGTGTTTGTGTCCCACACACTATTTCTACTATCTTACTTTTCTTAACTGACTTAACCGAAGTCCAAAAACAAAAGTGCACGTTAATAAAATACGAACACAATAACCTACAAATTATTGATTTGAATCAGGTTATTAAATGTAATTTACGGTATTAGTGCGGAACAGTGGAGAACAAAGTGAAACAGGTTGGTTTACCAAAATACTGCAACAGAATTGTGCTTACTGCAATTAACTTCATGATTCAGTGCCAAATCTGTGTATATATACATTCCAAACTAAAACATAAAGCAAAATGTATAGGTGATTTTATTTTTTTTAATGGTGGCTCAGAAATTAGATTTACAGGCACTTTGATTTACATTCATAATTTGAAATAAATCATATTTAACAGATAAGCAGTCTTTTCTCAACTACAGTATACCCAAAATGACATGGCACATTTTGAATTTTCACACAATATATAGTATAGTATATAGTAACAAACAACACGTGGTAAACAAGCTTCTGTTGATAG
Organism: Takifugu rubripes; assembly: GCF_901000725.2. Taxonomy (NCBI): domain Eukaryota; kingdom Metazoa; phylum Chordata; class Actinopteri; order Tetraodontiformes; family Tetraodontidae; genus Takifugu; species Takifugu rubripes. The sequence goes on along the minus strand of NC_042292.1, from coordinate 1,624,601 downwards.
GCTAACAAAGGCACCATTAAGCATTTAGGTTGCTCAACAAGCCACTTTATGAACACGCCTAACTATGGAACGTCTTTAAACAAAGCTCACAATTTCTGCCCTCACTAAATTAACGTTGCATGATTCATTTTAGTGTAGAAGGCACATTTATTGGCAGCAGTTTACTGTGAAGCCATGGTCTCGGCTCCTTTAATGCACAGGCCACAATTTAATTTCAAGTTGGACGCCCTACTAAAATAACCCATTAACAATGAGACCTCTAATTGAATCCTTTATACATTTAAAAAAATTTCTTATTTAATTTTCGACCCGTGGGGCAGAACACAACTCGGGCCAGACTAAATGGCCTGGCGGGCTTGTTCTAAGTAGAAGTATGACAACCCTTCTATAAACCATCTATTAAAAGCCAGGGCTTTACTTCTTTCACTGTTATGGGACAGAAAACAAATGGTTTATTATGATCAGTGATTAAATAACCTTAAATACTGATAATAAATTAAACAGGTTAAATTGAAGGCTCCAGTGTCGGTGCCACAGAGTGCCTGTGGAGCAGCAATTCCCCTTCCTCTAGGCTGTTAGTTTGATCTCTTTGTAGTTTAAATGTGTTGTGCTGGAGTACATTTAACCAGTGGACTCGTCCAATTGTTAACGTTCATTTAAGTTGTACTTCTGAAGTCATACAATCATCATACAATCCTTCATTAGGATGGAGATCTTTGTAGGACACATCTTCAGACTACTTCAGGCCCACGAGCTGGCAGCTCTTCTCCCACAGCTCAGCTTGTAGTTCAGAGTCATAGGAAACGTCTGCTGAGCGTCTCTTCTCACCGTTGTACAGGTAGCAGCTGCCCACGCCCTCCATCTCTGCCGCGGCGGCAGCGTAGATGGTTACAGCGGCGCCTTCTGCTGGCGTCTGAGGAAAGGGGCCACAGATGAGTTCAGCTTCCCAGGAACCTCAGTGGCACTCACAAAATAGATTCTTTCTTTGACTGGAAAAGAGGTTTAATCACATGCTTTGGAAGCAGTCAGACGAAGATTAAAAAGAACCCAATTGTAAACCGAGAGGAATTGGGGCCTTTTAGGAGGGTGTAATTTAATTTCTATGTTCACACACCACCATGGTTTGGGTCTTTTTATTTTATTTTTATAAATTTAAATTCAAGTAATTATTTTTTGCTAAATTCACAGAAAAATATTTTGGAGACACCGCAGCAGGGAAATGATTAATGACAACAGAAATGCAGGTTGGAGGCAACTGGATGTGGCTGATACTGTAGATTAAAAGCAAAAACAAACTAAAAAAGCCAAAACCAACAAATAGTTTCGGTGGATAAACGTTACCCTGAACAGTATCTTGGCCACGGGCTTCTTTGCCGCCTGCGCGAGGCTCCACAGGTTGTCGTACAGCGCTGTGTCGACCATGCCGGGGTCTACGGCGTTGACGGTCACTGGGAACCCACCAGCAGTCATCTGCTCCTGCAGGTAGTAGGTGAAGAGAACCAGCGCCAGTTTGCTCTGAGCGTATGCACCATGGGAACTGTAACACTTCCTGCGGACGAGGGACAGCAGATCATCGCACATTAGTTTGATCTGAGTGATTTTACTGGGGGTCAGCGAACAAGCTGTTCCTCCTGAAGGTTGTACCTCCTGTTTAAGTCGTTCATTAGCATGATTCCTGAGTAGTGCGTCGCGGAGGACATGTTGACAATCCTGGAGCATTGGCCGTGTTTACCCGACTTCTTCAGGATGTCCAGCAGTAGGTTGGTCAACAGGAAGTGGCCGAGGTAGTTGAGGCAAAAGTGGAACTCGAACCCATCTTCCGTTTGTCTCTCGGGGACCAGCATGGTTCCAGCTGCGCGGGGGAGCACAGAGGAACGTTTAGATGGGGAATAAACGTAAAGCCAGTACGAAGGCAGCATACCGTTGTTGACCAGAACGTGAAGGGAGAGCCCTCTGCTTCTGAACGTGTGGGCAAACTGTCGCACTGATTTCAGAGAGGTCAGATCCACATAGACAAACTCGGCTGTTGACACAAAAACAAATAAAAGTGTTTACATTTACACACTGTTCACCACAGATGGCATTTGGAGTGTTTTTCTGATTCGATTCATCTCTGCTGTGAGGTTTTTCTTTTTTTCCTGACATTTTCATTGGAAAGAAAAGTACTTTTGGAGTTAGGTCTCCTGCTGTTAGCACGGATTCCTGACAGAGCTAATCCTGTAAAGCCACCCTGACTAGGTTTCAGAACTGTGCGTAATGACCTTATACTGCATTACAAGATAAATATGCTATCATGAATCAATGATGTTAATTACAAATTTGAATTTTTGTTAAAGTTGATCCAACTGCATCGATAATAAGCATGACTAGAAGTGATGCAGGTGCAGCAAAATACTAACAGACATGTTTATTACCTTTACCCGCGTTCTTATCTTCTTGGATCATCCTGACAGCTGCTCTTCCTTCTTCTTTTTCAATCCCCACTGGTGTTGATGAAGATCAGAGAGGGTTGGTAGATCTTCATAACTCAATAATAAGACTTATCATACACTAAACCATAGCTCCTGTCACCTTTTTCACAGGTAATTAATATACTTGCCGCCTAAAATTGACCACCGGGGCTCCATTAGTCAATCATAACATATTAATGGCACATTTCAAACTGCAGTAAGTTGAAATTGTTACACAGTGTAGCTCAGTAGGCCCCTTTGCTGCTAGACATGCTTAAAGGATGATGTAAGTTCCATGTGGACCACAGGTCATGTTTGTCCTGGACAGAAGCCTACCTATGATAACATGCATGCCCAGGCTTGCCAGGTGTCTTGCCGTCTCTAAACCCATTCCTCTGGTACCCCCCGTCACAATGGCAACCCTTCCATTTTGCTTGGGCAAGACTGTGTAAGAGGGAAAAGGACCACATGAGAACATTATCCATCTTTGGGATTTGCTTTGATAGCAAATATAGACTCAGATAGGAAACACAGTTTAAATCATTCCAGGGTCAAAGTCCAAAGTGGCAAACAAAACTTTTTGATGTGTGGCAAAAGCAGAAAAACAATCAGAGTAACCACAGATTTTTCTCGCTAAATATTGATCTGTTTCAGTGACACTAAATCTATATCCTCACACTGCTGTTATTTGCAGATTGGTTTTGATCCACAGTCCCACTCAGTACAAGCTTTCTTTCTCAATGTCTCAGAGAAGGGCTGAAAAGCAGCAATCCCTCTGCTGGGACCTTCTCATCTGGCCAATTGTTCCCTTCGGGCCCAGATAAAACATTAAGATTGATCGTGGATTTGTAAAAGCTTGAGTAGCTACTAAAAACCTGCAACAGGGATGCAATTAAAAAAGGAGAAAAAAGGATTTAAAGTTAAAAAATAAATGCTTTTACTTCGACATCATACATTCATCATCATTAGTGTTGCAATATGAATATACAGATTATTTCTTCTTAAAATAAATGACGTTTGAAGACACGTTTGCCAGTTCTGTAGGTTCAATAGTTGCTGAGACCTTTTCTGTATAAATGCTGGCTTATTAGATGGAAAGTAGTGATCATGGTCATTATAACATTCTAATCTATCTGTATTTATTTTTTTCTGTCTCTTTACTCTGCATTCGCTGCTACTATAATTCAATTTCCCCACGGGGATGAATAAAGTCCATCTTAATCTTAATCTTAATCTTAATCATCAAGTCGTCCTTTGAGTGGCTTCAAACTTGAAAAGGTCTCAACCCATTTTCACAACTGATTTCACTTTCAGGAAAACATTTAAAAAACAAACAAAAAAACACCATTATTAAAATGTATTTTATCAATTTCATAAATGCTGTCAGAAGTCCAGCAGTATTGCCCCAAACCCATCCATGGCCTTGAATTTCAGCAGTTTTTTGCCACACTTCCACTGACTGTATCAGCTCTAGTCTACTTTACTCGCATTTCCACTGAGAAAATGGACCCGGTACCACTTTTCTCGGTACCTGAACCTTCTGGGTTCCAAAAAAAAAAAGCAGCCGGGTTCTTTTCAGATTCCAGAAAATGATGTTGACACATTGCAGACACAGTAATGCTGGTTGTCCAGGGGGGCTGACATCACTGGCGAGTCACATGCGCGGCAGGTTTCAGAAAACTCAAACCCACCATTTTTAAAACACCGCATCAGCAATGTGTGCGTTTCTTAATTTTAAAATATGGGAGGGAGAGTTGCATCAACCGTCATGGGGTTGCAGGAAACTACACAGAGCCTTGGAATTTTGTGACATTTAGCATTTTTTACGGTAGTTATTCCACGAGTTCACTTTTAAACAAACAACTATATTTAGAAAGCAACGTTGTTGCAAATGAACTAGCGAGTTATCCACCAGTGCCAACTCTGTCCGGCAACAATTGATGAACGAAACGAATATTAGTTTTGCTTAATAAGTTGTCTTTGTGTTGCAGTTGTATTCTGTTTGCGTACTCGAGTTGTGCATGTATTTAAGTGTTGGACTTTGCACTTTGCAATGTGTCTGGATTTTGACTCTGTAATAAATAAAATGTGTCATGATTTTGATCTCTTCTGTTATGACTGGCAATACAACAGCAAGTGCAAAGCTAATATTTAACAGAGTTGAACAACACGCGTACAGCAATGGGAGCCCTGCGTGGCAGGAGCAAACAAGTGTGTGTGTCACAGCAGTTAAGCGCGGAACTCTTTTGGAGTGGAAACATTCCTCAAAGACAGTTGCGGCTAACAAAATCAAGTAACGCTGAGCCGATACTGACAGTGGAAATGCAGCATTAAAGTTGCTCATGTGAGAACAGACTGTTTCTCTGCCTGCACCTTTAAATGCGAAGTATCTCCATCGGTCAACGCCTGCCTTGCCACTACCTGTCAGGCCAGGAGCTGAATCAGAACAGCCTGTAGGAGCCCTGTTTTCCAGGACGCCTTTGCTTTCCATATTCTGTAACTTGGTAGGCTTATATATGAACAGATCAGAAAAACACATTTTTCATAACATGGAACCTTTAACTTCAACACATGCTACACCTACACAGTAGAAGCTAAAGACCTTTTAATCAAGACGACTTGATAAAATAACCAAGACCTCTACAGAACCTTGTTTCTACCCCTCATTAGTGCATTTTGGTATTAAAAAATCTGATATTTTAAAATCTGTTAGTTTTAAAACTTCCAATTCAAAGATAAAATCATTCAAGTGGCATTCCCAGACAAGTTCCCTTACGAAATGCTGTTGGAATCATCCTCGCAGAGTTCTGGCTCGTGGTAGCTTCGCATGTTCTCGTACACGAAGACCTGTTGATCGACTAAAGCTGGAGCGATGCGGTTTCTTTTCCCGCACAGAACGGCTCCAGAGGAGCTAAACAGCCTGTGACAAGGCACACTCGTAGCAGGGATGCACCAGTATTTCTGCAGCACCTTGGGGAGGGTGGGGAATAAGTGCGCGTGACTTGACCACCACAGTAAAGGATCTTCGTTCAAACCGAGAACACGTTGTGATTTGTAGTTGCTTAGTTCTTCTACCACCTGCATGTGTAGCTCCTCCTGACTGTGATCTGAACCGGGCTGACAAAATATCGCAGCCAGAGGGTTTTCTTGGACCGCACTGGTGGGCGCTTGGTCTCTAAGAGGTGTGAGCTTTTTGATTGGTGGCTCATCAGATACCGAGGCAGAATCATCGAGGCATGGCCGCGCTGCAATTTGCTTCTCCAGAATTGCCTTTGCCTCTTCAATGACATCGCTCTCAACTTTGGAGCGGTCCTGGATAGTTAGAAAAGGCAGTTTTTTGTAGCGAGGATCCAGGAAGGTAGAGATGTCCAGGAATGTTGAAAATTCAGGTGATGACTGTGAATATGTGCTCGACAGCACTTTTGAAATAACCTCTTTTGTCATGCTTATTTCTTTCGGATCCCCTTCCTTGACCTTGAGGGTTGTGTTGAGCAGCATGTGAAGCACAGGTCGCACCATGCTAATAACCGGATACTGACAAGACAATATCATGTTGGCCACAACTTTAAAAGGCTGAAGGACTTCAATCAAGCCTTCCAATAGCACCCAGTCAGGGCCATTGCAGCTAAAATTTGGGCTGCTAGAAACTTCTCTCAGTGCTGCGGTCACTGCAGCTTGTTGCTCTTTGAGTCTTCGTAGCATTGCTAACGTGGCTAACCATGACCCCCCGCGGTCTGTGATAAGAACGCACTGAGCAAGGTTGTACTGCCTCTGTTTTTCTTCCAGAACATGCATCATCGTGCCTCTGAAATAATCAATGAGTTTGCGGCAACATCCAAGAGCACCGTCGACTCTCGGCAGTTGAAACGCTTCATCCATCGCGCGATTGATGGTGTGCCCAAGGCAAGGCATTTCCACGGAAAGCTCCAGAAGTGAACAAGCTTTGACGATGTCTACTGAACCATTTGTGGTGGCCCCGGTAATTTTGTGAGTTATTCCCCAATCAACAAAGGTTTCATACATGGCTCGGGTGATGTTCTCAGCCGTGTTGTCCTCCTGAACTTCAAAGGTTTTAAGACACCTGTTGATCACTGAGAAGCCACTTGTGTTGGCGTAATTAACTGAATGTAGGTAAAGGGAAATGTATGTTCTATTCTGAGTTTGACTTTGCCAAAGGTCCGTAGCAATGCCGCAGTACGCCACACTGGCAAGTTCACCAAGGACCACGTCCCGGGTGCGGCTGTACATCTGAGGAAGCATTTTAACCAACAGGTCACTTTTACATGGTGGAGAATAGCCTGGATCAATTGTAGTCATTAAGGTCTTGAAGGATGGTTCTTCAACAAGAGAAACGGGGTACAAGCCCTCACAAATGAAGGTGACGATGGCCGCTGTCAGATCACCGTGACGTCTGTTTTCATAGTCCAAGCTTTGACGTAAATTGCTTTCTTGGGTCAAGTGTTGAAGATTGGGGACTGAAGGCTCGGTCTTTGTTCTAGAGAATACGGTGCCGAACACCTCACGTGCCTGATCGGAATTGCTCTTCACGAACTCGCTGAACTCGACAGGATGGTACTTTTCAAGGTGGTATGAAAGGTTGGAGGTGTTACCAGAGTAGGCTATTTGATTCATGCATACGCGACAATATATCCGTTTCCAGTGCAATATGCAGCCATCTGCATCTGTGTCAAATCCAAAGTATTTCCAAACTTTACTTTTTGCTCGCGGATGTGCGACCAGATTAAGGCCAGAGCATGAAGGTCCTAAACTTTTACCCTCCATGGGTTCCTTCAGGATGCCGTCACCTATTGAGAACCTAACAGGGATAGTGAGATAAACACTTCAGGATGGTGACAAAAACATTGAAACAATTGTTAAAGCCATGCTTGAATGGGACAATTAATTATTTCATTGCTTACATGTAGTTAAGAGGGTGGTTATTTTCTTGTACTCACTAAATCTTTCCTCAAACTACCATCTTTCTTCCTTCATCACCCACTGCTGTTCAAGGTTCAGCACATTTTAATGCTTGATGTAAAATTCAAAGCCTATTGTGAACCTTCTTGGCACCAAGACATACAATACATAGCTATTTAGGTAAATCCATGTAAATCGCCTTGAGTGAGTCACGATCTTATCTTAATCATATGCTTTGAATTATTATTAGCCTGCATTCTTTTTGAGATTACAAGAACAAAAGCTTCAGGCTCACCAGTGAAAATGGCCTTTCGTCCTGCTGTTGGGCGGTGAAAACCTCCAATTTAATTAACCAAAAAACAGCCACACAATGCTAAAGTCTGGGTTGTGGACTACATTATTTTCATTAGTGACAATTTCCATGATATTCTGTCCAAGAGATCCAAGCCAGAAAAAAACAGGATACTAACATGACGTGACTACATCACCTGTTTATTTATCTGTATATTTCTGAAGAATATTCAGAGATTCTCCTTGATTCCTCAACATGTATGATGCACAGATTTTTTATGTTTTGGGTTGGTTTGAATGTAATTACACTGTTATTGTTTTTTTCTTTCTGGAATTTGATTGATAAAATTTCTCTAGACTTTTCCACAGTGGTCTTTTCATGGCACATGACACATACTGTGCAAAATAATCGCACCTGGAAATGGAGACATACTTCTTTCTTTATTGTGATATATTGTACAATTTTTAAGTCGCAATAATCAAAACACTCAAAGTCGACAGGACTTCATTCTTGCTAAAATAGCATAATGAACACCGAGGTCAGCAATGTTTGCATGTAGAAATAAATATAAAATCTACCAGAGAACTGCTGATCGACTTACTAATGATTCAAAATGAAACACTGAAAATCAGTTTATTTAATTAGGCACACCAACAAAGGTGTCAGGTTCTTTCTCCAAAGCTACATTTACAATAAATTAAAATATAAAAATGACCAGACCTGGCAGCGTGAAGGACCTGTTAAACATCTGATAGACCAGCACTTTGATTCCACAGAGATAGAGCCTGAGAAGAGGCAGCAACACCGAGTGCAGCCACATTCCTCCGGTTCCGACAGAATTCCGCCCGACTGGTCTTCGTCTGTTTGTGCGTCCAATAAATAGGTCCGTGTCGGAGCCTGCGCGGGGGAAACTACTTGGTTCCGCCCACCAAAACTACGTTATACAATAGTATGGGAACAGTGCAGAGGGTTTAGCGTGACCAGAAGTCACAATTTGAGTTTATGTACAAACTACTCTGTGTTTTCCCCGACATAATGTCACTAAACGCGTTTCTTATTCCCTAAGGAATCTCTCTGAAATATTTTTTCCCCCAGCAAGGTGCACAGACAACTCACCTTTTCTCACGTGGTTTGGGATAACACACACCTTTTTATCAAATCCATTTTCCTGTTAAAAGGGAGTTTTTCCTTGCCACTGTTGCTTGTTGGGGGGTCAGGCCCTGGGATTCTGGAAAGCACCTAGAAACAATTTTGATTGCAACAGATGATATATATGGAAAATAAAGATTGCTTGATTTTGTAGCGTGCGATCACAAGATTTCAGATCAAGCAATGTCAAAAGGGGAATTTTCACATGACACTATTTCAGACACGCACATTAGAATGTGACAGGGTCAGGCTTTGTCTACACAACAGAATACAGATATCTTGAATGGAATCTTTTTTTAATGTCAGCCCCAAAATCATGAGTTTTTATATGATGGTATTTCAACTTGCTTGGAGATGAAAAGTTGTTACTAAGACAGCAGTTGTCCATACTATCCCGAGTTCACTGGACCTCTCTGTGATATGGAGCAATGCTATTGAATATTGTCGATGAATTTTGTCAGGTATCCAGGTTGAAGAGATTTCTTGGCTTCACAAAAGTCAACTGGGCTTCCTTTATGTTTTTTTTGAAGATGCTTCACCTCTTGTCTGAGAGTCTTCTTTAGTTCTAATTTAACTGGCCCACATTTATATATACTGTGTAGTTTACTTAGTGCTGTCATTATTGGTCATTGGTCCTAATTTGTATTATTAAAGGGGCGTTAATCATCCTGGTCATCATGTAATGTTAGATGTGAACGATGTTTCTGGGGAGGGATTCCAGGACAGGACTGTAGGTGGCTGCAACCATGTCGAAAGCCTCCTCCTTTGGTCAGTGAAGGGGTTTCCAGTTTAACTTAGATGGCCTTTTATAGTTTTCTTTCAAACCAGCTTTCTTCTCTGGCCAAATCATGAGCGTTGCTGTTTTGAAATGAGTGTCTTTTATCTTTTTAATGTAGATGGACAGCTGAATCCTGTCCTGAAGGGTTGGCAGTCCTGTGTTGGGCCATGCATCTGTGCAGTGGCTGTTTAGTCACAGCAATGTACAAATCTGAACATTATTCTCTGGATTGGACAGCAAAAATCATGTTAGTTTATTCATATCTAGGTATTTTATCCATAGGTTGGACCAGTCTCTGAGTGTGTTGCTAGGTGTAAAATGTAGAGGGATGTCTTGTTTCTTGGAACTCCTTCGGAGTTTTTTCCTAATGCCATGTATGGTATTAGAGTGCTGTTGCTTTGCTTTTGTTTGCTTTGTTCTTGTACTTCGCTGTGGGTTTAAGAAATGCCCAACAGGATAACCAGACCTTTTCAGAGATTTCCTGACATTGTTCCCCTCCTTCCCGCCGTCCCTCAAAGGTGCCATTTGTGCCCAGTGGTTTGTATAACACCCAGCTTAAGTTGTAGAGGTTTAAGGGAGTACAATAGAAGATACTGGTCTATGTGCATGCTCTTTCTGTACACTTCCATTTTGAGGCTTCTGTCAGCCTCATTGTGTAGTGAACAGTCCAGGAAGGCAAAAACATTGTCCCTGACATCTTTATGACTGAACATGATTTTATGAGCCACTGCTTTGATGTGGACAGTAAAGGCTTTCACTTCTTTTGTCTTAAGTTCAACCCAAGTGTCAACCACACACCTAAGCCAATGACTAGGGGTAGTTTAGAGAAAGAGGTCAGTGCCTTGGGTTCCACGTCTTCTATATCGATGTTGGCCACTATTGGACACCAGTGAGCTTATGGTGCAGCCATGGTTCTGTCTGAGGCTGAGCAGAGGGCAAATGTGGTCTCGAGATGGTTGAGGTCTGTCAGTGTTGTCCTGTGTCTAATTAGACGGTCATTATCTTGTTAACATGGTGTTCAGTTTCCCCGACCAGCAGAATGAGGATGGAGGCCTCAGGTACAAAGACTTGCATGGATTTCATACTGAATCATGGCGTACGCTCAAATCCGGGAAAGTACGTACGCTACAAAAAGTTTATGAAACTGTGCAAACCATGCACACTTGCTTCGTACATTCCAATCACATGGAACTGAGCACACATGTTGGAGTACCAGTCTTCTCCTCACCATGCCCTAAAGATGACATAAACAGAGTGGGATTCCACTCTCTGCAAGATCAATCGCAAAAGGAGAGAAGAGGAACTTGTCACGGAAGTCAACACAGGAAAAACATGTTGTTTGTAACACAGTTCGTCCTTTGGTATTAATAATAAATGCGAGACAATTTAGATTCTGTACAAAATTAAATCAGTTGACATTTGGGGATTCGACACTCCACCAACATGGTTTGAATACTTTAAACATGAAGACAATAAGGGGCTTGTTTTGGTGGCTTGCATGGCAGCAAGCAGCAACAAGCCATTAACTTTAAGCCATTAATGCACAATAATGCTGAAACTAGGGTTATATCAGTGCCTCTCGGGGGATTTCTTTTATCAAGTGATTTATTTATCAAAAAGGCACGCCATGCCAGCTTGTAGCCTGTTGCTAATCATGCTCATCAGAATGACTTCATCTTATGTTGATCCAGGACACCTCGCAACAAGGTTGGTTCATTCTATTTGTGCTCCACAGCCCATTTGTACATTGGCAAAACTAAAATGCTTCCTGTTTCCATACACAGATTCATCTTTTAATGGTGCCTTCATACCAACGTGTGTGCAGTTGATAGCTCCATGGCTGAAATTTAGATGGTTCCATCCGACACTGTTGACTGGCTCAGTCCCGATCGGTCAGCCAGCTCTCGCTGAAATGACCAATAACTTGGATGCCCCGTGTGGTCAGAACCTGTATGGGCACAGGTAGGACATGGTTTCAGGGCGTGTCACACCCAAAATATGGCCACAGCTCTGTGTGCAGTTCCATGAAGACTTTTCTGGGGGACTTAAAACGGCTGTTGAGCCAGTCCCTCAATTTCTCTGTTCTCTGTGCCAGTGCCAATATGTTCCTACAGCACCAATTATGCCGATGTTCTCACCAGTTTTCATGCACACTTTTATCTCCACTCGTGTAATTGCACACATAGTCTTGGCACTCAATTTCAAAATGAATGGTTTATTTTATGCACTTAGTTGCTGTCGGTCCATCATAAGCAGCATTAATCATTTATTTTACATATCCCTGCATTACTGTCAGATTGGTATCTTTGACTGTGTCGCTTCAAAATATGATGTGTGATTTCTTCTGAGACATTCAGAGATGATGAGTGTTCTCCAGATCAGCATCATAGCATGTTGCTTAGCTTCAGGTGAGCTTTAAGCATGCATACGTTCATTCTCACTGAGGGTTCGAAGATAGAAAACTGGAAACACCAACACTGATTTTGATTGAGGCATTATTGTCAGCAGGTCTTTGAAATATCTGGAAATTCTGCGAAGGTCATCAGAGAAGTTGTTATGTGATAACAACTCTAATTAATTGTGAATTGCACAATGGGAGACTTGTTTTTCCCAGGCTGCTTGACAATATTTTCCTATGATAGACATGTAGCTTTTGCAACCAGCAGCCGCACCCTGTCTCCTCTTTAAAAGGTTAGCTGTCAGCACAGTTGCACACCTTTTCATCGCTCTCCCTGCAGTATCACTGGCTCTCGAGGCTACGGAATCATCATGAAGTTCTCTCTGATGCTCATGTTCCTGCTGTGTGGTACGGTCACAGTAAGAGGTAACCTTACTTAAAGAATAGTATAGAATGAACCTTACTTAAACCTCACTTAAAGAATAGTGGTTTAGGGCATGTAGCTTTATTAGATTCAGTTTTAATATATTAGGATACGCGCCATTCGTTCTTTGGCAAATAGATTATTCGCATCTGTTTGCAATTTGTAATGTAATTATTGCTTGACAGGGACATTATATAAATGTATGTACATACCTGTATATGATAGTCAACAACAGTTTGTTTCTTTCTTTGTCATTTAGGATTGGCATCATCTGATGACGGTGAGTACGAAATTTATTTCTTTATTTGGAGATTGATGTGAAAGATTTCACCTCTTACTGAATGCACTAAGAAACAAAAAATAAAAGAATAATTGAAAAAGACATTAACTGTAGAAGTCAAAAATGACAGGATCAGCAGCACTGCATGTTTTTACACGTCCAACCAGCAGGCATGAACTTGACTATATTTACAGTCACTGGGAGACCTGCGGGATTAAACAGAGCAGGTTTGATCAGGGAATAAACTTGTTGATTGATGACTAATCTACACAATGTCAACAAAAGGATTTCCTCCTTATGGTTCAGGGACTGTGGGGATTCCAACTGTAACACCCACCAAACCATATTTGTTGCCACCCAGTAATTAAACCTATGGTGTAACTAACCACAACTCATCCCCTGTCATCACATTTTCAGTTTGTTATGCAGCTCATCTGGTGTTATTTTAGGACCATGACACATATCAATTATGACAGGACAGATCTTTATCCCATAAAAACCAATCCTGAAAGACTCGGACCAGAGCCGGCAAGCTTCTGCTGCAGACTACTGACAAATCTGTTTGCCTATACTTAAAAATCTATTGTGCAGATAGAGGTTTTACAGGGCATTTTTTAGCTGGCTTGGTTGATATTTACATAAAGGAGTTGCAGTACACAACAGAAGACTTGTAGTTTAGCCAGTAAAATCTTGTGCCTGATAACCAATATTTGATAATTTTTCATTACCCCTAAAAACTACCCAGATACTGTTGGAATTTTGAGCTTTGCTCACTAAAACACATGTCCACAAATGGTTTTATTTACTATAACTTTAATATTGTATTCACTAAACAATATTACATTTCTCTTTACTGTTCAACTTAACTCATTAATTGTATCTAATATCTTGAAGTTAAAAATTTTGTCCTGTTATGCAGAAACTAAGACAGGAAAATAGTTGCGTGTTGATTAACTCATGCAGCAACATGAGCACAGTGTTGTTTTTGCCCGTGTGCAGGCTTAAAGTTCCGACCCAATTTCTGTCAATTTCTCTGCCCTTACAGATGACGAAGCTGCTCGCTCTCGACCTGAGCGAGGTGAGGGATTTTTTTTGTGTTTAATACGTATTAGCTGCGCATTTTGGCTCTTAGTTAGGGTTATACATGAAAAAATAAAAATGCAGCGAAGAAACAAAACTATTCACAAGAATCTGGGAATTTTTGTGCCCATTGGCATAATTGACATGCTTAAAACTAGACACATCTGGAATTTCCCAATAGAAACCACAACTCAAATTAGAGCTGATGTTTTGCCATGCTCATGTTTTGAATGGACACTTAACTGTGTTTATTTTCTTTTGAAAGGATTAAAGATCATTGATCTGCTTCGGAAAGGTGTGTATACAGTCTGCAACTTTAAGAGCTCAATCATGCTAAAAACAGAAATGTTACATTACAGAAACATTCTCATGAATTCTGTTTTTCCATTTTAGACACCACAACCAAATCTCCTAATGGCAGCGGCATCAGTAAGCTTACCATAGCAACACAATTTTGTTGCCACTTTTGAGAGAGATTCATAAAGTTTTAATGTTCCTTTCAGAAGACAATGGCTTCAATTTGGAAGATGCTCTTGGCCCAGGTAAAAGCCACCCATCACAGAGAAAAGCAACTCATGAGCAGCAGACACAGCTATTGTATCACTTAACTCCTCCAATCAATTTTTGATTTTGTTGTGACCTGAAAACAAATTTTCATTCCCCCCCCAAACAGAGCCTGTAAACCCCGAACCCCCAAAGAGAGGTGAGGCACCCAAATGCTGAACAAACTTTTCTTTTGCTTCAGATTTACATGCATGTAATGAAAGGTGGTTTCAAATAATTATTATTTTATTGATAACATTTGCCAAGCAGAGAATAACATATATATACACAATAATCTCTTCTTTATTAGGTGGTTTTGGTTTAAATGAGGAGGATGCTCTCAATCCAGGTTTTTATGCTTTATTCGTTAAATGATGTGTGTTTTAGAATATTGCACATTATTGAAAACATTTCTTTTTTGTCAATACAGCATCTTTCATATGAAAATGTCTCTTTTGTCTGAGGTCACATGAACTTTTTTTCCCCCCCAACTACACCCTGAAGGTTGCCAGAGCAACATGATCCAGAAGCTGGGCGAAGTGATTAAAAATCAACATCAGCAGATCGACATGCTGACAAAGGTCCTGGCCCGTGTCTATAAAAATTAGCAAAACATTGTGAGTACATCTCAAATATTTCCCCACTTTAAAAATGGTCATTAATATTTTTTAGAAAACATTTCATTTTTCTGAACACTAATTGAACCCTTTTTGTTTTGTTTTAGACTGTGATGGTCTGACATCATGAGCATGTCTCAGCTTCTTTGATAAAGGATGTGTCATTTACGCATTCAATAGAAGTCTATTATTACATGCAATGTTTGTAAAATATTACATATAAATGCATGCAAGAATTAGAATTCAAACTGACATTACAGGCTTGCGACCTAATAAAGACACTCATCAAAGATATCTGTTCCTGTCATTTTAAAAATATTATTTAACAGTATTTTACATGGGTTAAATGTATATAATTGTCAAATGTTTTTATAATCTGTCGAAATTACGTTTCTATTGTTACTAAAACCTTCAGTTTGAATACAAAGTGGTCGTCAATAGGGTCGCTACATTATATTATAAATACCGCCCTCTATTGGATAATACATGTAATGCGCGCTGAATTTGTTTTTCTTTATACGTCACACATCTTCTGCACTTTAGAGATAAAGAGGGACTATTATAAGTTAACTATTTACAAATGTACTGGGATATTTTATAAATATATGTAAATCCCTGGTTGACAGAATCTGTAAATCTGTGTCTGGTTGAAAATGGTTATATTAATTCTTACTAGCAAAATAACAAGGCCCGAGTGGAACCGCTTTCATCTAAATACCTATTGTATATAAACTGCTAATTAAATCAAACTTAACAGAACATCTAACTACAGCAGGTTTTAATTTAAGAGATTTTAATTGGCGTACCATTTCTTTTTCTCGAATGGTGGTTGTGTGTGAAAACTTGTGTGCAACAAACAATTCTTTACCCAGAAGACCAAAAGACAAAGGAAACTCAGAACAGCCACATCAGAGGTAGCGCACACTGAACATACCGCAGATGGAACATTTCTGTTACGTTTAGAGGAGCCGAGAAGTTTGCATCTGTGGAGCCTTTTGGTATCTAATATCTAGAAGTTTTTAAGGGTTGGACCGTCTGAGGGGGCGGGGCTTTGGATGGCGTACGTCGCTCTCATTGTGATGTCACTTACCCGCGCTCTCTATTTATTTAAGCGGTGCACATGTCTTGCAGCAGAGATATGCAAATATTAATGACTGCACCCTTTATTTAAGTTAATTAGCGACAGTTTTCGTGTTGTGTGCTTCTTTATGAATGAGGGATTGTGTTCCCTAGAACCCTAGTAACGAGCTGCTCTCATTAAACGGAACTTAAGAACACCCCGGTGTATTTGCGGGTGTGTTTTTAGATCTTGCTTGGACCCACACACATCCAAAAACCGTTACAAGTTGCTTGAGGGCATTACCTTTATGGTACACTAGATGGCGCTTTTCTGCGCAAACAGGACTCGAGCTAAATTGCCAGCCAGGACCGGTCCGTAAACGCCCCTCGACATGTCTGCCACACCCAATGTAACCTTCGGGTGCCAAGTTGACTCATTTTAGGCTGAAACAGGACACCGAGGCGGGCTCAGTCAGTGTCGCAGCCCGGCCGCCGGAGCACAAAGAAGCGTCGGTAAACATATATGGGAAAAAGTAGCGGGGACGCTTTGAAACGACTTTAAAAGTAGACGAGAATTTTGCAAAGCTGCAGCCAACATGAAGTTTCCTCTGGAGGTTCTTTCACTGCTTTTACTTGTCGCTGGGACATTAACGCAAGGTAGGTCTGTTCAGGAAAATAGCGTTGGTTTGAGGTTATGTCACGGTTGCATTATGGCTATATTAAGTTCTGACGGCTTTTGGAGAAGCTGCAGTACAGCTGAGGTCAAACTGCAGATCGCAAACCACTTATATATGTTACCTACGCTTATTTACAATTGATTTTAGACAGAAACGTCAAATGTGCAACTCCTTATCTTT
Source organism: Takifugu rubripes (assembly GCF_901000725.2). Classification (NCBI taxonomy): domain Eukaryota; kingdom Metazoa; phylum Chordata; class Actinopteri; order Tetraodontiformes; family Tetraodontidae; genus Takifugu; species Takifugu rubripes. The sequence goes on along the minus strand of NC_042292.1, from coordinate 1,607,757 downwards.
AGCTTGTGTCAAAGTCTGTGGCATCTGCTGGGATTTGCATCCAGATATAAAGAAATTGATTTTAAAAAGAGACACTGTAAACGCGCATTTCTCAGGAGATCATTGATCAGCACCGTTGGCTCTACAGATGTAAAACCTTTTGTTCCATACTTATAGTTTAACCACCTGGTTGTCTAAAGTGGGTTTTGTAATATACTGTATATGACTATAACCTATTTTACTGAGTATTTATGAATAATTGGCTTTATGTCTCAAACAGAGAACTGTGCTGAGCTGAAGTTGTTTCAAGTATTTCAGCCATATTTTAGTTTTAATAGCTTATTGTAACAGGAAACCACAGGCATGATTAAATGGCATGATGTCTGTTGGGCTGGGATAGTAGGAAAATGTTTTTTTCCCCCTAGTCAGTCATCCTGTCAAAATGGAAAGAATTTTCACTGTTTATCTTAAAAATCTGCATAAGTGGAGATCTCAGAGCTGCTTTCATCCTGACGCTGAGATACACGGAAAGTGCAACTGTGGTTTTGTGCATCTAGGACAGCATAGCTTGCCATTTTCTTTTATGCGGGGGAAGTGATGTTTTAGTCATGACTGACATTTCAAAACTGTCATGGCAACGGCTAAACACAACCTGCACCCCATTGTAAAACCCCACAGACAGCTCACATCCACATCTGGATTGAGAGGAATTGCACGTGAGAGCCGTTGTTGCAGCTGGAATATGCTTCAGTGCTGTTCATACATGTTGATCTGTAATGTTCCTATTGTCATCCTTGTATAGATCTGGACTTGGCTGATTTTTTTGATAATGATGGTAAGTGATTGTCAATCCGTCACACACACACACACACACGCACATCCTCTTCCTCATTTGGATCACTTAATAATTTAAGCGCTGGTCATGTCTGATCAGTTTTACATCACTTATTTTCCATAAATGAATGTCAATAATGTTGATAACACGTTAGGTACTCACTGAAATCATAGACGCTTTATAGTATGGGGGATTCTATGGAAACTATTCACGAGTATAAAGCGATCGATTGGATTATTTTAACTTCTGGTCGGTCTTAATTTTTGGTTAAATTGCTGGCAAAATGATTCTGCCTCAGAAATGTTAACAGAACTATTGTCTTTTTTCCCCCATAGCACCAACTGAAAAGCCCAAGGTCACCCAGAAGCCCAAAACTGATGGTTTGGATCTCTTTATCTTATGTCTTGTAGTCTTTCAACTATAAACTCAATAGTTTGTCAGGGTCTGAGAATGGTCATAAGAGAAGTAGACAACTCCTCTTATTTTGTAGTGTAATCACTGCTCTATTTTCCTGTTGTCATCATCCGGTTGCTAGGTTACACTCAGTCATCTTGTGAGAAAGGGAACTAAACCCATGACTATAGTTCACACTTAAGGAGCTATTTGGGTATTTGATATTTCACATGTGTTTTTTTTTGGTCTTTTGTAGTAGATGACTTTGGTCTAAACTTGGAGGATGCTCTTGGTCCAGGTAAACTTTCTTTCAAGTATCTCAAAGTTATGTCTGGTATATCTCCAAAAATACAGTATGTTTTGGTTCTTTAAGCATTAACTTAGTATTTTCACACCACCAGACCCCAAACCCGACAAACCTCCTGTTGCCCCACCAAAACCAGGAGGAGGTGAGTTTTCATTTCATGTTTAAGTATTTGTTTTACAGACCTAAACCCGCTGTGTATCCTATTAATGCCGTCTGGGATTGTTTACTACAGGTGACTATGAGCTTGATTTATCAGACGCTCTTGGCCCAGTTAAGCCTATTAAGCCCCATTCACTCCAAAACTAGTGTGATTACAAACATTGGTAAACCCACAAATAATCGGTGATTGACTCCATTATCACTGACAACACGCCCGGAATCTTTCTCTTCAGCCATTATCACATTGGGGATATCAGAAACAGACCGGAAAACACAGTAATAAACCCCGGAAAGCAATGTAAAAGGCAGCATGGATGCTAACAGCAGCATTGCCATTTTATACTTGATTTTCCAGTCTGTCTTTGGAAGCATGCAAACTCAATGATGTTCAGTTGCTGCTTGAACGAAAACAGAGGAAGTGTTTTGCTTTTTTTTATCCATTGTTACCAGAGAAAGATCGCAAATTTCCCACAGTAGCCTTTGTACTTTTTCCGACTGAATTTTTGTAGTGTAATCACTGCTCTATTTTCCTGTTGGCATCATCCGGTTGCTAGGTTGCACTCAGTCATCTTGTGAGAAAAGGAATTAAACCCATGACTATAGTTCACACTTTAGGAGCTATTTGGATATTTGATATTTCACATGTGTTTTATTTATTTTTTGGTCTTTTGTCGTAGATGACTTTGATCTAAACTTGGAGGATGCTCTTAATCCAGGTAAACTTTCTTTAAAGTATCTCAAAGTTATGTCTGGTATATCTCCAAAAGTACAGTATGTTTTGGTTCTTTAAGCATTAACTTAGTATTTTCTCACCACCAGACCCCAAACCCGACAAACCTCCTGTTGCCCCACCAAAACCAGGAGGAGGTGAGTTTTCATATCATGTGTTTGTTTTACACACCTAAACCCACTGTGTATCCTATTAATGCCGTCTGGGATTGTTTACCAGAGAAAGATTGCAAATTTCCCACAGTAGCCTTTGTACTTTTTCCGACTGAAGCTAGAGCCGACTGTATGGCAGGGGAGTGACTGCCAGTCGTACTCATTCCCACCAGCCATGAAAGCCGGATATTAGCGGGTTTTTGGCCATTGGGGAAGAGGTACTATGAAGCATTCTGGGGGGTTAATGAGTGGTGCTTTACCCCTCATTTACCCTTCCCTTGTTCACGTGGAGAACTACCCCATTGTGGTGTTCCTGCCCTTAAACGTTACATGGTTTACATTCATGGAGACACGTTTGCACTGCGCATTTGCAATTTATTGATTACATTTTTATAAACATCTTATTTTTGCATTTGATTTACTTAACTTGTCCAGAGTTGGGATGGTCTGGCATCACGGCCGGGTGTTTAAAAGGTTGCGCAACACTACTAGCTAAAATATGAGAAGATCCTAGATGAAAGTATGAGCTCCAGTAATGCTTCACACTTTCTTAATTCTTTCAAACACAGCTGACAACAGCAGGACTGTGAAACATGACGCAGTTGTTTAGCCAGTTGTGTGACCCACCCTATTATGCTGATAACGTTAAAAGTTGTGTGATGGGCACCGTGCGCTGATGTGTTGGATTACTTATAAGTAGGTGCTGTGCTGCCAATATCATAGAAAATGAGATAAACTCACAGAAAAAGTCCTGGAGAGAAAAAGCTGAGTTAAGGAGACCAAGACAGGACAATTCAGGGTCCGGTTTGGCAGAATAATCGACCACAACAAAGACCAGGGGTGGATAATGTTGCACTCAGTTGTGCTTTCTGTATGAATTACAAAGTTACCTGTTTTTTAAAAGAAACACTTTTGACAAACCCAATTTTGGAGGCGGTGAGTCTTCAGCTTATTTCACGAGACGTCACACCAAGAGTTTTTTGAGTTCGCCTGTAATGTGCGAGAGTTCTTTTTTAATTAATTCTGTGGTTTATTCCCAAAAGCTGGTGGAACGTTCGATGACGCAGACCTGTTTGATGTGGGTAAAGGGGATTACAAACCTGAGGGAGGTAAGATGTCAGCACCAGTTCCTTTTATTCTTTTACTTCAAAGCTCAGTCACTTCGATCAAATGCTGCAACGGCCAGGCCTTCACGGAGAAATACACTTACCTACTTTAAGGATTAGTTATGAAAGATGAAAGATATTCAAACCTGAAAGTGCTATAAATACAATCTTTTTTCCATTAATGGTTGGTGTAGAAGGAGAGCCAAGCAGAGAGTTAGCATTTAAAACCCACTTAACAGAATGGTTGAAGTAGCCAATTTTACATTTCACTGACACTTTTATGTGTGTGTACCTGTAGTTTTAGTAACAGTGCTTGTGTTCTTGTCAGGTTTGTAAAGCATTGTGTTCTACTAAAACTGGACAAAGACAACAACCCCCCCCCCTAAATTTAAGAGCAAGTAGATTTAGAACATCTTTTCCCTGATTGTACATTCAAAGAAAGGGTTCTAAAACCCTTGGAAAGTTTGGTCTGTGTGCACTCTTCAGTCAGAGGATGGAAGGAATGAGCAACCAAAGACTGGGAAATGAATAAAAACCCACACAAGTCCTCCCATTGTAATTACAGCCACATGACTGCTGTTCAGATCTGCAGGGCACAACAATAACAGATATATAAACCCCGACCTTTTGTCTTTCAGGGCGATCAGGGGGTGCTGGGAATGCTGGGCACGATACTCAAGGTACGCGATTATTTTGACCTTAAAAATTGCAACAAACAAGAGTTTTTATTGTAGGTTCACACGGCACAGATTGTTAGACCCGAACTAGCATATTACTGTGGAAACATTTATTTACACAAGTCACCTGACAGTATTTTGCACCCTGGATTTATGTGGTGTGTTTGAGACTCCACTGATTAGCTCCTCTCTTATTCCAGGTGGTGCCGATCAACCTCAAGGTACGTTTGTTTGAGTGTTTTTGTTTCCTGTTGTTTTCCTGTGGAACCTCACGGCTTCTGCGCGCTCATCAATTGTTTCCTGCTTCCTGTCCTGCTGCAGTTGTTTGTTATTGAAGCAGCAGTTGTGCTCAATGGTGGTGTGTTATATTTCCACGGATGGCTCATCTGGATTTGCACAAGTTGTCATTTCCTCTCTGCTGGAGCGCTGATTAGTGTTTGAGGAATGAGCTGCTTCACTTTCCCACTTCATGTTAGCAGCCCTGGCTGTGGCTCCTTTGGCTAAAAACCTGCTACGATGTCTGTGTCGTTGCAGATCCCGACCTTCTGTGGGGCCAAATCCTGAAGATGCTAAATGCTAACATGCCAGAGGAGTTGTTTTTGTGGATTTCCAACTTAAAGCAAACCATTGAGCCATTGTTAGAAAGGGCCCTGCAACTCCTGCAGACTTTACCCTGAACCGGTTGGTCGGTCCTGAGGTTTACAAGCTTTAGTGTCACGTTGACGGAAAACAGGTGTTTGAGAACATCGGGAGGGAAGTCGTGGTGTATTTTAGATGATGTGAGGGATGTGGGCTTTCGTAACTGCGGTATTACCAGCATAAAGTTTCTCTGAATCTGGCAAATGGGTCAAACTAGGGTTGCAACAGTGGTTTTCGGAGGGAAATAAGTCTCAAATTTCAATGTCTGTTCAGAATGATTCCTTTATTATTTTACAGTTTTAACTGTTGTCAAGTTACTAGATTGAATTTTGGATTATTTAAAGGATATGGAGCGCATTTGTTTTAGGAAATAATGTGTTTGCACATGCGGAAAATCAAAGTCAGTCTATATTCTTTCTGTTGTCGGGACACGCCTGCTTTCTGCACCTCCATCCAGATCTGAACACATTCTTTACATAGCGCACATTTACAACACTGTTGTGAGACTCAAGGAGAGCTGGACCTTAGCAGCTTAATGCTTTTTTGTTAGAAGCTTCTCATCTTTCTGGGTTGATCAGCTGAGGACTTTCAATGCCGCTGTTGTTAGCGGGGGGAATATTTATTTCCTTGGGTGGGTTGTTTAAAGATGTAACTTGACGAGATGTAACGCTGGTGGGAGGATCACAGTGGAAGTTGTTTTAATGAATAAAACAGACCAGTAGAATAACTGGAATTTGTGTTCATTTGTACAAGGATGAATAGACGGAGAAGCTCAACACCAGGGTGTATTTTCTCACTTAAGTGGAAATGCATTGTTCTTGATTTATGGGAAATATTGTCACTGCATAACAATGAAATTCATTTTAAGTTATTTTTTTAAGTATTTAAGTAACAGCAAATACCTGGATTCAAAATACCTCAGTTGTCACATATATACACACAATTATGGTGATTGTGATGATTGCTACTGGACCTCAGATAAAGTTTTCTTCAACCCTCAATTGTAAAATCTGTTCAAATCACATTCTCATATTGGTCAGAATATAGTTAGCACTAGTGAAGTACATTAATAATTGATCCTTTTACAGATGACTGGCTATACAAGATGTTGTAATGCAACAAAATGTCAAGTTTACTACAAAAAATCAATATTCAATATTGATGTTTGTGTGAATTTTGAATATAGTGAAAATCATTATTATGAAAATAGTATATACTAACTTTTAAAATGAAAAGCAAAACACAAGTGCTGGTGCAGTATGACTTTTATAAACGGTCCATTAGATTGATGATGAACATCAACATTTTGAGCTTGATGTTGTTGAGGTGGTTAAAAACATCTTTCAAGCGCTTCTCTAATACGTCGTTCTTTATCAGTCGTCAGAGACCAAATCACTCCCGTTGTTCCAACGTTCTCAGGCACTAAATCGTGCTGCAGGCCCAGCTATGTTCTCTGTCTGTTTCATGTGCAGGCGACGCCCTAGTTTAGGACAACTCACCCTCAGGAGACACACCTCTCCCTCATGAGTCACTGAAATGTAATCCCACCCTCACTGGGTGTGTTCACTCTTTTAAACCACCACCATTCTTATTCAGCTTTTAAAACCTTTTATAATAAGCGTCCAGCTCTTTATCCTACTCTCAATCTCTAATTTGTTTATTTAACTGCTGTTACCATAACAGCAGTTATGAGTTTGAGTTCCCGCGCCATTCTGTAACCCCTGCAAAAAAAACCACACCTTCATTGTAGAGCTTTCAGCTGCTCCTCCCAGTGGTAGAAAACAAGGAGCTAAAACCTGTTTATGTGGAAAAAATATGCAAAAAAAAAAAAAAGGGATGAAACATGACTTGCTGCAAAATTGGACAACATCAGCCTCAGAGGATTACTAAAGTTTGACTCGTTGTGCTCTAATGTTACCTTTTGGTTCTCGTCCTACAGAAGCTTCAGCTGGACCTCTTGCTGGGATTATCAGCGCTATCGGAGTCGCTGTGGTCGGAGCAGCATCCAGTTACTTTGCTTACCAGAAGAAAAAGCTCTGCTTCAAGATACAGGGGGGTCAGTATGGATGGAAAACCCCATGTTCAATTTCATGTAACCCTGTTTAAAAATATACTGACGAATCGTGTTTTGTTCAGGGGAGGATCCGGAAAGAGGTAAAGAACAACAGGGACAGCCCGATCCCCAAGGTACATGTTTGTTTTTGTTTAATTTTTATGCAAATTGACAATTTAAATTAAATCCTGACCTAATCTAATTTTCATGATTATACAAATTACAACGAAATGTGTCTGACTTTTTTTACGCAACAATTGTATAGTGACACCTAGTGGCGAATAGTGGTAGTAAACCTGGCAGGAATTAGATTCACCGTTGACATTTAATTTTCTTTGTTTTACTCTTCCAGTGTACAGTAACCTGCTCAAGACATCCTAGACCTGTTCTGCACAAGGCAAAGCAACCTAATTCAACGTTAAGGTGTCCAAAGTGGCTCTCTCTCTCTCTTTTAAGAGTCTGCATTCATTGAAACTACAACTAAAGCCAAACTTGAAAACGTTGATTTTCTTTTCTCAAATAACTCCTGCATCATTAACCTGCTTTGATACATTCAATGAATGATGAACTGTCTTTACATGCTCTGTTGGTGTGTAACTACTGTACACTTTTTTCTCCTTTTCCTTGTTAAATGTTTAGTCTATCAGAAGAAGCATGTTTTCATTTCTTTGAGCTCTGTGAGAATAGAAATTATTTTCTTCACGCATAAACCTCAGAATGTTAGGTAAAAGTATTAAGGTTTAATTGCCTAGCCATTTTAATCAGATAAAATATTTCTGGTATCCATCACAGATGTTTGTTCAGCTGCCTAGAAACAAGCTTGATAAATAGACATTATATAAATAAAGCTGAACTGATATCAAGATTCTGACAACCCCAAAAACTGTGAAATGTCCAGAATTTTAGGAAAATTAAATGAATAACTCTTAATTGGGAAGTGTAAACCTATTTTCTACCTATTTTTTTTTCTATGTTTTCCCCACTTTTAACTATAATATCTTTTCCTTTTGAATAATCATTTGACTGGATATAAATCCAATGGAAGGATTCTGTTTTGGGTAATTCTGATGTGAGCACTATAGGCTATAGTTTAATGGGGCTATTGTGACTGTTCAGTACTCTGCGTGTGGGACTGTTGGTTCTAACTTTGTGCACTTCAACACTTGAGGATCCGTTAGTCATTGTTTTCTTAAAGCAGCACAAACAAGGCGGCACACATCGCTCACCTTTTCCAAGTGAGTTGAGTTGGTACAAAAGGGTTTTCTACAAACTCTTGACCTGAAAGATATTGACATTTACACGTTCATCAGGTATATTACAGACTAACAAGACTGTTTCCTTTTTATAGTTTGGAAACATCCACCAACATGCTGATGGATGCACTTGATCTGCAGTTATGATTATTACCTTTATCTATGCATAATATTGAATGTGGTGATTCCATCTTTTTGTGTGTGCATACCTTTATTGTAACTGATGAAAGGTTCTAGAGAGCTGTAAATACTCCAGAGCGAGCCTTCTGAACTTCCCTTTGGACTTTTATGCTGCTTTTCAGTGCCACGATTCTCACCATGAAGTTTATTTTTATAAATTCATCGGCTCAATGTAACGTTTGTGTTTGTTCAATTTAGCCCCCAATAAAATGGTGTTGTACAGTTTAAAGGACTCTTTTTTAAAATATTTAATACAAATCTAAATGAATTCCTTTATAGTTATTAAAGTTTTCATTTGTTTTGTGTTGAAGCAGTAAACACTAGTAGTAAATCATCCATTTGCATTCTTTAGGAATTCCCCACCTGACATGTTTTAATAATAATGAAAAATTTGGAAATTTTTCATCACGCAACAATAAGATTAATTCAACTGTAGTGCAGTAGTGACACTGGCGATCTAAGCACTGTATTTTGATCAGGAACATAAAGGTCAGACACTTTAGGGTGTCTGTAATACACATTCTAACCACTAGCCGTCAGCACTGCCTCACAAACAAGTCACTTTAGCAGAAATGGTTTTGACCTTCAATAACACATAAAGGTTACAGAAGCAGAGATAAATGAAGAGAATGAACATGATAGATCTTAGTCCGACAGTCTAGAGTCAGCTTGGCTGCTAAAAATAAAGCCAGTTGCAAATTATTTTGGCAAAACAGTAGTTGTATTTAAAATTATATGTTGAACCTAAGCCAGACATTTGAGGAATACTATTGGGTAAAATCTCATGGAATGGCTGTTCAAACACGTGGAAAGTGAGTCCCTAGGCAGCAGGCTGCATTGGTTGCGTCTGTTGCACAATGACCTGCGGCTGTTGAACGACGAGTTGTGCAAACACAGGCGCCAACACGGACGGACTGGACTCTGCAGACAGGAGAACCCCCCCCAAAACAAAACTGAATGTGGCTTCATGCTGAAGAGTGGAAACTATGATCCATCTCGATACTTTAAATAAGCTTCTGGTATCATGATTCGAAGGTGAAGCTGCCGCCTGTGTAAATCATTCAAGATTGGGCTTGCAGAAGGTTGCAGAATGTCAGGTATGTGATTTTGTTTCATCTAAATGTGCAACTAGTCTTTTAAAAAAAAAAATCCTTCAGGTCGGCTTGTCGACAAGGTTGGTTTAATAAACAAAAGGCAAACTGCCCAAATCTGCCAGTGTTGCTGCCGTGACCCTGGAAAACACAACTGCAAGCTTCTCTCAGCTCGCTGAATTATGCAGAACAACTCTGGAGTGACCCAGTTTGACTCGAAATCGGAGCTGGTTCTCTCGGCTCCTCCACACTTAAATCATTTTACAGCACAAAGCCCAAAGGTTGTTTTGGGGGAAAAAAGGAGGCAGGCCCTAAAACTGCCACCCGCACTCGACTCCGGATTTATCTTATTAACGATAACGCCTTCAAGATTGCCTTGATCACTGGGATGGCTCCTCGGGAAGAGTTAACCTCAAGGAAGACAGGACGTTCGGCACAGACTGACCAGCACGCTTGTCTGAGATACCGAGGAACTGAGTAGACTATGTACCTTCACCAACAGCCACCCCTATATCTGCCTCTTTGGTTTATTCCTTCTCCGCCCTGACAATAATCCACCAAGTAGTCTTTGGAAATTCCAACTATCTGACCAACCAACTCAACAAATGTCCAAATAAAATGACACGCAAGGAATCCACATCACGTCAACGACCTGTTGCAAAATAACCGTTTTAGTTACAATCACTATTGAAAATGGCTCCAGGTGTCTGCAGAGCACACAGACAGGGTCACCTCAATTCCAAAGTCATCAAAATCTGGAATCCCATTTTGGCGAAGGCCTTCCGTCCTGGTAAGATAGAAAACCTGGAGGCTGGATTTCGGTCCCTGTGGGACTGGGTTGCTGTCTCTGTGAGCCGCTCCAAGAGCTGACCTCACCTTTTTTCTAGCAGTAGCTAACTCCCAATTCCTGTCTGTTGGTGAAGCTGGCGAAGCCTTCGTCACTCTGGTCACGTCTGACTCTTACTGCATGGGAGCCGTGGTGGTGGCGAGGAGCTTGAGGCGCCACGGGACGACCCGCGGCGTCGTGGTCATGGTCACTCCAAACGTGTCAGAACAGTCCAGGTGAGCAACGCTTCTCTTCACCACTGTTACGCCGGATTAGCGAACCGGTGCGATCTTTTACACCACCAGGGGCGCCCTCCACAGCGTCTTTGATGAGGTCATCATGGTGGACAGGATCGAGAGCGGGGACAGGTTGCACCTGTCCTCTCTGGGACGTCCTGAGCTTGGCATCACCTTTACCAAGATTCACTGCTGGACCCTGACTCAGTACAGCAAATGCGTGTTCCTGGACGCCGACACGCTGGTAAGTTCACCATGGCAACCGCAGTAAGTGTAGTGAGGACTTCACACACTGGTATTGTTACATTTGAGACCTCATAAATGTCTTTAAATGTTAGATTTCTAATGGTATACAGCTAAGAACAGATCGTTAAAGAGAACGTTTTATTAGAACGTGCTTTTTCTTTTTTCCATCCCGTCGATGGGGGATCTGCTGCATTCATCCTCACCAGGCTGTATCCTTGATTAGTCCACACAAAGAACCCAGCAGACGACCTTTAGCAGGGTCATCCATACATTCCCTGAACTGCGAGTTGTTTTAGTGTTTAGTCAGGGCAAACATGTCACGTTAGCAGCGGAGCTGCTGTAGGCTCAGATCAGCAAACACAAGGGCTTAAGGTCACCCATAAATCCATTTCATCCATGGATATGATATATGGATATTATATGCGCAGTTTACCAGCAGGATATATGCACAGTTAAACCTCAGCAACGGGCGTTACGTAAAACATTAAAGCCAGATCTGCGGTTTTATCATCCAGATAAACTCAGTGATGGACCTGTTTCCTCTCAGGTTCTGGATAACGTGGACGAGCTTTTCCAGCGTGACGAGCTCTCAGCGGCTCCAGATCCGGGCTGGCCCGACTGCTTCAACTCTGGGGTGTTTGTTTTCCAACCCTCCCTTCAAACCCACGCCAGCCTCCGGGCTCACGCTCTGCAGCATGGCAGCTTTGATGGTAACTCACCTCCTCACCACCACCTCAAATATTCTTAGAATGTGCACGTTATTGTGTCACGGTGGGACACTGGGACTGTTCTGCTCTGCTTTTATTGTGCTCAAAATGTGAAACAGCGACTCCAGAGAGCAGGCTGCAAGACAGCCACGTCCATACAGCGGTTCGATAAGTGGTGTGTTTTTCTTCAAATAAAGTTGTTTCTCTTCCCTACAGTTGGATCACCGGAAATTGAGCCATTTTTCCGGCTTGCTGTGTTTAAGCACATTTCTGGATCATTAGCATTTTTCAATTACTGTTTTTCCGCTAGGTTGTTTTGTGTCAATACGTCCTGGCAATAAAACAGGATCACAAATTACTCTTTCTGTTGGCTTTATTGATCTCTGCTCATCACGCTGGGAGGGGATTTCTGTCAACGAGCTCCAATCAAGTTATTTACCATCTTTTTCTGTTGATTTTTGGGGATTAAAATCAATTGAGGGGAATTGAGCGCTGTGTGTTTATTGGTTGATTGTCAGGAGGGGACCAGGGCCTGCTGAACAGCTTCTTCAGTAGCTGGCCAGTGGCCGACATCACCAAACATCTGCCGTTTGTCTACAACCTGAGCAGCAGCTGTGTTTACAGCTACCTGCCTGCCTTCCAACAGTGAGTGTTGCTGCCCAGTTTCTGGAGCAGGCTGATTTTCCTGTATTGATTAGTTAAAGTGTCATTTATTTGTGTCATCTTTATCAGGCTCTAAAATTCGAAGTGTATTATTTAGGTCCTCAAAACAATTGAATGAACCCCCCCCCCTTCTTTTTTAAATTATTATTTTGATGAATTGGATTCAGTTGTTGAATTACTTGAACTTTATTGTGGTATCATGAATATAAATGAATTTTAAGTTAAAGTGAAAGGTTCTTTTCCAGCATGTACCCGTAACCTCCTGTGGGACTACAACATTTTAAACGTTCTTGTACTACTAAATGATGGTCTGTAAATATTTTTTGCTCTTCTATTTGCAAGGAACGTAACATTTGCTTCCCAAATAAACGACATTTAAATTGCAAAAAATGAAGGCTAAAAAAGTGAAATGCACTCATTTGTAATGAGCAGAAAGGAAATTCTGCAATGCACAAAAGTGTTTCTGCTGTTTTTCTAACTGCAGGTTTGGTCACAGTGCAAAAATTTTTCATTTCACCGGAGCAGTTAAACCCTGGAGCTCCAGCAGCTTTAAAAAGGAAGGTCAGCCACCCTGCATGGATCACTTCGTATCCCTGTGGTGGAAGGAATACCTCAGTCACACGACGTCACCTCCGCCAGAGAAAGACTTCCATCAGAATGTGGAGCCACCAAAACAGGTAGCAACATCTCAGAAAGCCACTTCCTTTTGCTTGTCAAATAAAAAGGGTCAATAGAAGGTGACTTATCATTAACTGATTATGTAATCAAAGGTCCTGAAAGGGTCATTATGGGAGATTTCTGCTGTTCAGATTAGACTTCTGTATTTAAAAGGAGCCCACTGACCTGGTCCAGGCTGAAATCATTTAGATGGTTATGGAGAACATAATATTCATCATATCTGATGGAGGAGAAGGAAATATAGGTGCAGTGAAGGGCTTCTGGCATTGGATGGATGGGCAGTTAAAAAGCAAAGATCTGCTGTGTAAAATGTGTGTTTATTGCCTCCCTTCTGTGAGCCGTGACCCTTTTTTTATCAACTTCTGAAGACTTTTCCTCCATATGTGCAGCTGCAAAAGTGGATATTCTGCTGCTGGATTATGCTGTCACGAAAATCAACAGTTACTTTGTGGTGAACCAGATCTGTCAATTTTGGACCGTGATTTAGTTCACCATGATATTACTGGACTGCCACTGCGGGAGTTTAAATAACAGCTTTCAGGTTCAACAGTATCCCTTGATTTATTTTTTTTCAGGTCCATGAACACAAATCTGAAACGGCTTTTACAGGAAGTTTGGACACCTCCAGCTCACTGCTTGCCCATTTCTCAAATACTTTCGAAAAGCTTTATTTACAGCCTGAACCAGACACGGTGAGATGAGAGGCACACATTTTTACATTTGTCTCATTTCTTGCTTTGTGCTGCTGCTGCTTATCAACCACGAATTCATTTATCTGCTGATTTCATATGTGGGATTCTTCAAATCTGTGACACGATGTGAAAACCTTCCTTCTGTTGGAATAGCAGAAATGCAAATTGTTAATGGAAAAATCCCGAAAAATCCAAGAACCCAAACTGAGATCAGTGAAATCAGATGAAAGAGACTTGATTTAAAGTCAAACGTATGCTGTGAAGCCAAATAAGAAGTTGTTAGGAATATTTGACAATCAATCAATTAATTAGCCTAATGAGTGCCTCTATAAGTACAGACTGTGTTTATAATACATCACTGTGGTTATTAGGCAGCTCAAGTGCCTCCTGTTAATTCCAGTTGAAGAGATTTTTAATTTATGGGTAGTTCTGCATGACTGTGTCGACTGGGGCAGAGAGAACATTGAACACAGGGCTCATTATCTGCCTCTGAGCTTTGTTGCTAAAATTCATTTCAGCATGATGCACTGAGTTAATACTTATAGTTTATGTGTTTAGCCTGGAAAGATACGCCCTCGGGAATTACAATGCCTGTGAACATCCATCATTGCTGCTCGGCAACAATGCTGCTAATTGTGCTTTAGCATGCAGAGTGCATTAATGAGAGAGCATTGATGACTGCGGCAACATATGATGCACCGGTGGAACAATCTGGGGGCGATGACCAGGAGCCGGAGGCCTTGGAGGACGGCACTCACCGCGTGGACACTGTGGACCCCACAGCAGAAGATGTAAAGCATCGCACCTTTCTGGAATGTAGCCTTTCCTGTGAACAAATCCCTTTGATGCTGGTTGTCTTCATTGCAGCAGGCGGTTACAGATAAAGAGGTCGACGAGCTGGAGCATCGTCGGCGCTGGGAGGCCGGGCAGGCTGACTACCTGGGCAAGGATGCCTTTCGAAACATCCAGAAGATGCTGGACCGTTTCCTGGATTAACCTGAAGTCAACACACTTCAGTCTGGAATGTGGACAGCACACAATTTTAGTTTGACAAACACATAACAAGATGAACAAATTCATATTTCTGTCTCAGATGAGGTAACACTGACAGTTGAACCAGAATGGGACAGTAGAAATATGAAACTCAGAGATAGCCTGGGCAAATAGGACGTTTACTTTTATGCTGCAGTAACATTTACTATCCATTTTCGTAGAATTACTTTTACCTACAAATGTACTTATATAATATGCTTATATAGACAGTCAGACTACAGGCCCAAATGTATTATTTCACTTGTACTTTTACTTGTGTCTTATTGCAACACAATCCACAATTTTTGTTCTCTGCATCTGTTTATTATTCTTTTCCTGTCCCATTCATCCTGTAAATATTCAGGAAAGGAAGTCCTTTAATTTAAAAGTATCACAGCTCAATAAGCTCCTTAAACAGATAATGAGCAGGATTTATGTGTGTGTATGTGTGTGTGTGTGTATTTGAAAAATACAGCTCTGCGACACTGAATCAAGGTAAAAAGATTACCAGACTTGTATGGAAAAGATCGGGTTACATGAAATAAACAGCATGCTTGCTAGGGACCTTTTGTAGTTCAAGAATCAAAGTTGGCTCAATATATATATATGTATATATATGATTATTGTAGGATAATAAATCAGATGTCTGTGCCTTCACATGGTTTATTCTGAACAAAAAAAATACCAGAATTCATATTGTACACATTAAAGAGGTTTTCCTTGTATTTTTAATGTCCCACTTTTACCACAATTATTTACAACTCGGTTAAGAGTTACTCTCTGGTTATTGCACGCATGATACCTGCAATATATATGAACATACAAAGAACGCATACACATGCATGCAAGGTGCAGTAAGTGTAAGTGAGTAAGCTGCCCTGGACAACCAAGCTGAGCGAGGTTGGTATCTTGCTTAAAGGCGCCTCGGCAGTACTCTTGAAAACAATTTCTAAATTTTGTGTAGGTATAGAATAGTTATTTCCAAATTGCAGCACGTTAGCATACAAAAACATGCGCAAGCAGTATGATTCTCCTCATTGTAGCACTGTCAGCAAGTACATGCTGGTTTAGTTCATCCACTAGGGGGCAATGTCGCTCCTCCATTAACACCCTCAGACCTTGTCGGACTGTCGGATGTCCCAGACTGCAGTTTCCACCAGTATGCGGCGTGATCTTCTTTCACTGGGCCCCTGCTGAATGTAATATTCACAGGAGTCCCTCCCTTAATGTGGTGACAGAGACATGGGAGGATAAAGGCAGTTGGGCAGCTGAGGGGCTGACATAGACGGATGATGATGCTGATGCTGATGATTGCTTAGAGAGGCAACCTGGCACGTTTGCTGCCCACCGCCGAGCGGCTCCTGCTCCTCTCTGATTCTCCAGATTAAAGGGCGAGTGCAGATCTGAGATAAATCCCCAGTTTCCCTTGGCTGCCTCATTCATTAAGGTCTGAAAAAGGAATGGGAGATCAAAGACGGGGTTATTCACGGCGAGAGGTAATGCCTGGGAAAGAGTCTGCTCCGTGTAAACCCTGCACCACAACGTCACAACCAGGACAACACATTCTCGTTTCTCATGGTTTTCACTAAGATTTGGGCAATAACGTCAGCATTGTTTGATCATAACAATTCCACCAAAATCTGTGATGGACTAGTCTCCTATCATATAAAAAATGCAGAAGGGTGACAAAATTAAATCACTATGCATACGAAAATAACATCCCCACACCATGTGGATATTAAATCGGCAAATCCTGGTACTAAGTCAAAGGCCCAGGGTTAGGATTATATGCACGCATGAGGAAAATAAATTTGTTACAAATAAAGGAAAAAAAGTGGAATTGAGAGTCCTTTTTCTGACAATAAATGCATGTATTTATAAAGAAATTAAGACAAAAATGAAATATTATTCGATTAAATTCAAATATGTCTATAGTGTCTGTTACATTTTACAATCTTATTGACAGAAAACAACCCCACCTAACAGGAACAAAGATATTACGCAATTAATAAGATGAAACGGAAACGGGCAGCTAAGATTAGTGGCAGCAAAAGACGATCTCAGAGGGTTTGAATCTGTCTGAATAAAGAGGAGAAGTCATCCTTCAGCCTCCGGTAGCATCGACTGTTGAATATCAACACCTTTGGAATCACGGTGAAAAAAATGAGCTGGGACATGGAACTGAAGCTGGCGTGTCCATTTGGACACAAGGATGAAGGAGTTACCTGGAGCCATATGCTTGTTTATTTACATGAATGATGCATTTGGGCCACCAGAAGAAGAAGGTTTATTGCCATTGTACATGTAATACACAGTATTACACAAACTAGGAATTTGTCGTGGTGTGCCGCTGCGACATTCAACATAACATTAGACATCAACACCACACTAGAATAAGATAAATAAAATAAAATAAGACTTATATACAGTATTTACATAAATAGTGAGTGGTGAGAAATAGTGCAGGTCCATGAGGAGTAGTGTATTGTTTATGAGTCCGGCTGGCTGCTGTACATGGTGCTTAAGTGATAAGTCACTTGGTGTTCAGCAGCCTGATGGCAGAGGGGAAGAAGCTGTTAGTGTAGCGGGAGGTTCTGGTCCGAATGGACCGTAGTCTCCTGCCTGAGGGGAGGGGGGAAAACAGTCCATGACCAGGGTGGGAAGGGTCGGCCGTGATCCGACCTGCACACCTCCGGGTCCTGGAGATATACAGGTCCTGGATGGATGGGAGCCTGCAGCCGATCACCTTCTCGGCAGCGCGCACGACACGCTGCAGCCTCAGTCTGTCCCTGACGGTGGCACCAGCAAACCACACGGTGATGGAGGAGGTGAGGATGGACTCGATGATGGCCGTATAAAACTGCGCCAACATCCTGGGAGGCAGATTGAGCTTCCTCAGCTTCCGTAGGAAGAACATCCTTTGCTGGGCCTTCTTGATGAGGGAGCTGATGGTTGGCTCCCACTTAAGGTCCCGGGTGATGGTGGTGCCCAGGAAGCGGAAGGAGTCCGTGATGGTGACGGGGGAGTCCATAAGGGCAAGGGGGGGCAAAGGGGCTGTAACTTTCCTGAAGTCCACAATCATCTCCACTGTCTTCTGAGCGTTCAGCTGCAGGTTGTTGTGTCCGCACCAGGACACCAGTCGAGCCACCTCCCTCCTGTAGGCAGTCTCATCGCCATTGGAGATGAGACCGATGAGGGTGGTGTCATCCGCAAACTTGATCAGTTTGACAGACTGGTGGCTTGAGGTGCAGCAGTTTGTGTACAGGGAGAAGAGGAGGGGGGAAAGTACACAGCCCTGGGGTGATCCGGTGCTGATGGTGACGGAGTCGGAGACAGTCTTCCCCAGCCGCACATACTGCCTCCGATCCGTCAGGAAGTGAGTGATCCACCTGCAGAGGGAGTCAGGCACACTAAGCTGGGACAGCTTGTCCTGTAGCAGAGCGGGGCGGATGGTGTTGAACGCAGAGCTGAAGTCCACGAACAGGATCCTCGCGTAGGTTCCCGGGGAGTCCAGATGCTGCAGGGTGGAGTGAAGGGCCAGGTTGACCGCGTCGTCCACAGATCTGTTGGCTCTGTAGGCGAACTGCAGTGGATCCAGGAGGGGGGTGGTGATGGACTTGAGGTGTGGCAGGATCAGGCGCTCTAAGGACTTCATGACTACAGAGGTGAGCGCCACAGGTCTGTAGTCGTTAAGCCCAGTGATCCGTGGCTTCTTGGGGACAGGGACGATGGTTGAGGTTTTGAGGCAGGCTGGCACCTGGCACGACTCCAGGGAGGAGTTGAAGATGTCTTTACCGTGTTTAGGGTTGCTTATTCAAACTGTTGTGCTTAAATAAAGCCGTCATCTCGTGGTTCCATGAACTCTTGAGGTAGAAATATTGGTTTATATTCAAAGGCAGATGCTAAAAAAGGAAAACAAACTGACAGATGAATGAAGCGTTCAGTGACTAATGAGACAGCAATTATGGCTGCAGTATAACAATGATGGGTGATTATTGTTATTATTCAGTGCCAAAGGTCTGTGACTGAAAAGTATGATACCAAATCATGTCGTCTCTATAGCGTATATCTTTACGAAATGTAAACTGGTCACTGACAAACAGTATGTCCGTCTGCAGCCATGTTGTGATCAAGAGATAACAAATGTAGAAATTTGTAGAAATGAAAAACTGTCAGTCTTCGGTTTATACAACCGACACCAGATTGACCCCTGCCAGGAATCTGTGCGGAGTGAAAACCTCTGTTTGCTCTGACGCTGCTGGAGTGACACCCACAAGTGCTTCCAAGAAATTCCTGCTTTGACACATGAATGCAAATCTCCAGACGGATGATACGGAATGTCCCACTTGGCCAAACAACCAGCAGCTTGGTTGGCTCTATGTCGGTGAGACACCTGCGATATCCTTCTACGTGCGTTAAGCGCTTGATGGATCTTTGTAATTCAGGGATTATTTGGAGATAGAATTACATGTGTGAGTTGCAGAAAATAGCAGGAGAATTTTTTTGTATCCATGTGTGATCCATATGCCAACGGACTGTGTTGGGGAGACATTTTAGATTCAAGATTCAAGATTCAAGATGTACTTTATTCATCCCCATAGGGAAATTGAGTTGTAGTAGCTGCCTAACGTGGATTAATATAACTGTAGACTAGGTTTTGTATTTACAAAGTATAGAGAGGTATAACCATTGACAATCCCAAGCTCCATGTGTTGTTTGGTTAATGTGTGGTAGACAACTCAAACTAGTCCCACTAATTATTGTGCAGCAATTTAGATTGTAATGACCCTCAATCCCCATGATTGGGAAGTGTAATGGCAGTCAGCTGTGGCTGGACAGAGAGGCTAGGAGAGGTTTTCTCCTTCACTGATTTCCTCTTTACCCACAGTGTTGGGTCACCTCTTAACTTTATGAGATATGTAGCAAAAGTGTGTATTCTTTACATCATGTAGCGTATTATTAACCTAAATAGGCAGAACGTTCCAGGTTAATGTCTACTGTGGAACCAAATTCTCCTTAAAGTCAGGTACCATTTATTCTAATGCTGTTTTTCCCAGCAAAATGTTAGCATTGCTAAGAAGAAAAAGCTAGACATATATTTGAGTCCTCAGAGTATTTGCACAGCCACAGAATGAATCAACTTACTCGGTTTTAATAATCGGGGTACTCCATATTCATTCAGCTTTCAGTAAAGGAAGTGTCTAAAATTGTCTCACCAAAGGGGTTCCACACCAGTAGAACAGTGTCTGACGATTCCTCGAAGGTGAAATATCACCTCACAGTGACAAAAAGTGACAAACGGGCCCACATCGAATGAGATTGTTTGAAGATTTGGTGTTGAACATTGCTACATAAAGTGGAGAATATCAGCCAGAGTCCAAGGGCTTTTTTGTGTGGCATTAGCTTTTTCCTCCTGTGTCTGTGTGGGGTTCCCTCCAGGTAGTTTGACTTCTACCCCCAGTCCAAAGGCATGAATTTGGGAGGGGTATGTGAATTGGCAACTCTAAAAATGAGCCTCAGTGTGAATATGAGTCTGAATTGTTTGGGGTAGCCCTCAATCAATCAATCAATCAATCAATCTTTATTTATATAGCGTCTTATACAATCAAAATTGTTTCAAGGCGCTTTCCAGAATCCCAGGGCCTGACCCCAGACAAGCAACAGTGGCAAGGAAAAACTCAGGAAGAAACCTTGAGCAGGACCAGGCTCATGTAGGGGGACCCTCCTGCTGATGGCCGGCTGGGTAAAGAGAGAGGAGAAGGGGGGAGGACAGGTAGAGGATAGGATAGGTAGGAGAGGAGAGGAGAGGGAGAGGAAAAGGAGAAGGAGGGGGAGAGCCCTGGAGTGACGTGTACCCCACCTCTGGCAGCTAAGATAGACTCCGCCATCAGCAGATTTCCAGGTGCATCCCCGAATCTCTACAGTCAGCAAAATGTTCTTTGGTAAGTGCACTTATGTAGCTGTAAATGTGCAGACAAATATGTGATATACTTCTAAATTTGGTACGTCTAAATTGCCATTAAAGGTTAATTACAATTCTCTTTCTTGTATTTTCAGACATTAACTGCATAAATTCTAGTCAGAAAATATGAAGCAAGGTTCATCAGCATGTTGACCAACATTTTTTCATATCAGCACATAGATTTTGACCAGTTCCCTGTATGGGTGTCATTCCAAAATTCCAGACTGGAGCACAGCAGCTGCGACTGGATGGAATCCTGAGGGCTCATATGTGTAACACATTTAGAAAATGTACTGAAATACACTGTGAATATTAACGTTCAAGATGCAAGAAGTTTAAGGCTCAAGTATGTAAGAAATAGCAAACATAGAAAACCCTACAATATTATATGATACAAAAAAGCACGAGACAGATTGGTTTACAGTAAGCCAAATGGCCTGGGTAGTTGTTGGAAGGTTGTAAACTGCTCATTAGCCATTGGAAAACCACAAAAAGGAGGTCAGGAAGAGCAAGGAAATACAAGAATACAGAGGACAAAGGTAGAAATCCAGGTAGAACTAGTCAACATGGTGAACACTACTCTGAGGGCCTAAACTCCTGCTTCTAAACAACATTTCAGCTCGTGGGAAGTGGACTCACAGTGTTGGATGAGTGGTTGAAACCACATACTAATTTGAAAAAAAAACCCACCCAAGATTACCATTAAAGATCAAATGGGTGGTTAGTTGAGTCGATTGCCCTGTTGCTGTCTTTCTTGAGAACATCAGGATTTAACACAAACCCTAGAGCAAGTCTTGAGCCTGCATGTGATAGCAGAACCCCGTGATGTTGTGATGCTGTGAATATTCACGCCTCTGTTCTGTGTTCTATTCCTCTCTCTCAGTACTTCCATCTTTCTCTCAGGCCTCCCAGTATCAATAATGGAATATTTGCTTCTGGGGATGGACTGCTACTCGCAGATGCCTGAAAGCTTCACAGTATGGATCCTTGATGACAAGGCGTATTAAGAAAGAGTGGTCAAATAGAACAAATGAAGCTGCTGTCATGGTTACATTGGTGTAGGTTTTAATTTTCAGTTAAAATCACTCCCGCTAGCAATAGTAGGTCTGTTGTCAAGGTTGTGCATTACAGTAAAAGAAAACATATTTCTGTTAAACTCTGGCCCTCTTATTATAGTACAGCCACCCATCTTCATCTATTTCCCTAAACTCTGCCTATTCTCTCCTCTACCTGTCCTCCCCCCTTCTTCTCCTACCCTCAGCAGGAGGATCCCAGAACAACACAGAATAAACGATCATGCCCACTTTTATTCACACCAAAGGTCAAATTAGAGTCACTAGTTCACTTATTCCCAAATGCATCTTTGGACTGTGCTAGACTGAAGTATGAGAAATAATTCATTTTGATATTACAAATCTTGGTCGGGCAATTTCTCTACTGTAAATGTAAACGTGCAGTCGTGGAGTGTAGACACTGATTAAACAAAACCCCCGACACACACACACACACACACACACACACACACACAGACACACACACACAGACACACACACACACACACGAATCGATGAAGCATTCCCATGATGATCGTGATGATTTCCAATACTTTCATGATGCCAGCTGGATCTCACCACGCGACACATCATTTCATGACGCCTGATCAAAATGTAGTCAACATCACAGTCATAGACAGAGAGCGGGGTTAGCGCAGTGCCGCTCATCCACATTATCCCATCTTAGATCTGGCATCTTTTCATGGAGCCGCCGTTTCAACTTCAAGCTCAGACATGGAAGCCCTTGATGTTCACAAGTTGTGTTGCCAGAAGACACAGCCAGAGCTCCATCACACCAGCTTTGATTTGTCAATCAGCGCCAGCGACATGTGAAGTTCTCCAGTCACTGACGATCATAAAAGGTTGTCTCTCTTTGTTCTGCTGCATCCAAGCGGGAGAGGATATGCTTCCATTCAAGTTAATCCCCTCCAGAGTGACGTCTGCTTCTTTGCTGAGTATTTTGTAGTGTCAAGGCCATCTGAAGGGAGAGGAGATAAGCACATGTGCATAAGAGCACTGTAAACACACGGAAAATGTAGCTTCGACTGATAAGAGCTAACAAGTCGGCACAAGATGTGAGCCATTCCAAGCTGCATTCAAGTGAATGTGGGGGACAAAGTGGAGCGCTGTAAGCAATTCACCTCAGCTGTCTTATTTCGCCACAGAGAATAAAAAAAAAGCAGTCATTTCAGCATTTGAAAGTGGAAAAAGCTGCTTTCACCAGAGAGAGAACATTTTACACAAGCACCCACAAAGCTGTGGAAATAGAAAAGAAAATAGAAACAGAATGTGAACATTTGCAGAACCCCAAAATGACTGAAGTGGAAAATACTAGTGTAGAAAGCTAAGAGCAATCATTATTAATATGAACAATATTTGGATTTATGGCAGTTTATAACAGCACAGATGTCAGGTAATCGAGAAAAATGTTACTCCATGCTTCCATTGTAGGATGACTCTACGACCAAAACAGAGCTACATGGATCATATGAAACATGATGGGGAGATGAGAAGAGAGGAGAGGAGAAAAGAGGAGAGGAGAGGAGAGGAGAGGAGAAGAGAAGAGAAGAGAGGAGAGGAGAGGAGAGGAGAGGAGAGGAGAGGAGAGGAGAGGAGAGGAGAGGAGAGAGGAGAGGAGAGGAGGGGAGGGGGGAGGGGAGGGGAAAGGAGAGAAGAGGGGAGGGGAGGGGGGGCGAAAGAGGAGAGGAGAGGAGAGGAGAGAAGAGAAGAGAAGAGAAGAGAAGAGAAGAGAAGAGAAGAGAAGAGAAGAGAAGAGAAGAGAGGAGAGAAGAGGAGGGGAGGGGGGAGGGGAGAGGAGAGGAGAGAAGAGGAGAGGGGAGGGGAGAGGGGGGGCGAAAGAGGAGAGGAGAGGAGAGGAGAGGAGAGAGGAGAGGAGAGGAGGGGAGGGGGGAGGGGAGGGGAGAGAAGAGAAGAGGAGAGGGGAGGGGGGGGCGAAAAGAGGAGAGGAGAGGAGAGAGGAGAGGAGAGGAGGGGAGGGGGGAGGGGAGAGGAGAGAAGGGGGGGGGCAAAAGAGGAGAGGAGAGGAGAGGAGAGGAGAGGAGAGGAGAGAAGAGAAGAGAAGAGAAGAGAGGAGAGGAGGGGAGAGGAGAGGAGAGGAGAGGAGGGGAGGGGGGAGGGGAGAGGAGAGGAGAGAAGAGGAGAGGGGAGGGGAGGGGAGAGGGGGGGCGAAAGAGGAGAGGAGAGGAGAGGAGAGGAGAGGAGAGGAGAGGAGGGGAGGGGGGCGAAAGAGGAGAGGAGAGGAGAGGAGAGAGGAGGGGAGAGGAGAGGAGAGGAGGGGGGGGGAGGGGAGGGGAGAAGAGAGGAGAGAAGAGGAGAGGGGAGGGGAGGGGAGGGGGGGGCAAAAGAGGAGAGGAGAGGAGAGGAGAGGAGAGGAGAGGAGAGGAGAGGAGAGGAGAGGAGATACAACCACATGAAACTGTCAGTGAATCATGTTTTGGTACCCAAAAATTCTAGGAGCTACCAATAAATTAGCGCTCTGAGAGGAAAACAGTCTGGTCCTTGTAGGTGAAAGGGAAGTATTTTACAGTCTATTCTGGATTTTATGGGCAGCCAGTTGTCCTTCCTGTTAAAAAGGTATGCAGATTAAAGATAGCTGATATGCATGATTTACAATTATGTTGGCCTAATCACACAAGTTCCTTCAAAATCTATTTTTTAAGGTTGGACCACAAGAAAGAGAGACAGTCGCAATTGGTGCACGTTTAAAAGGTGAGGACTGATGGGATACATGGGTTCTTTTTCTAATTGCACTGCTGATTTCTTCACAGGTTTGTGTGATTGCATTTTCGATTTAAATGGAAAGTAAATGCATTGAGCTTACCTGTAACTCTTGTTTCACTGCTGCGTTTATGCCTTTTCAGTTCAACATTTTACAGAACTGTGTCTTATATTGCAAACGGATTTTCTGGGTAAATAAAGCTTTCATTGTCAGAGGTGCCCACACTTTTTCAGCATGTGAGCTACTTTTCAAATGACCAAGTCAAGAAGATCTACCTACTATAAATTTGCAAAACATACATTTATTCATAAATATATAGAGAATTCTTTATATGATCCATATATGTTGGTGTACCTCGCATAACTACATGAATCCATATTGCTCAATACAAATCTGTGCATTTTTTCAGCATGCAAGCTACTTACAAAATGACCAGGTCAAAATGATCTACCCACCACAAAAATGCAAAACATCTAATTATTTTCAAATGTATTGAGGATTCTTTGTCTGTACAATGTATGTTGATGTAGCTTGCATAATCGAATGAGCCAATATTGCAAAACACACATAATAATTAACTAATTGGCTTAAAATCAGAGGTAATTCGCTGAATAGTTTAGCGCCGTTGTTTGCACATGAGCGGAGACCTAAAGGTCAACATTCAGTTGTCACCTAACTGGCTGCCCTGTATGTCAATCAAGTGACGGGATGAATGATAGGCTGATATTTTTTAATGTCACGCCGCAACGTAATGAGCACCCCTGGTTTAAATCAATAAGAGATTGTCTTTACATTATGCCGATATTGTGACAATTGGCTCTGGATTTGTCTTCTGATCTGACCAGGCACTCATTGACAATGTTTACCATGATATGATTAAATAAAAATCTAAAAACACATCAGTGTTAAACATCAATGCAATAGAACAAGTCAAGCATTTGATCTCAGATCATGAACATTTGTAGTGTTAATAAAAGAAAAATAAATACAATATTGTGGAGTGCTACACATCATTATGTGACACTTTTTTGGAAAAAAATCATTTTAAACACCTTCATTAAAAAAAAGCAACTGTCAATTTTAATCAATTTTTATTTAATACTTCATTTTCAATCCACTCAAGACTCACAGTTTTCTACAGGCATCCGCATGTACTGGAATTTGTCAAAATGTGACTCTTTTAGGCCAAGTCTACTAAACTAATTTCCTCACGGCTCCAGATGTTTCTTCTCTCTGGAAGAGATCTAGTGGAACTCCCAAGAGCAATAATGACCTACTTCCTCGATGAAAAGTGAAACGTTGTGCATTTTCTCGGATTTCTCTGCATGTTTAGGTCTTAAAGGCCAGCTGCAGAACATTGCATTGAACTCAGTAATGGAATTACAGGCATAGTTTAAAAAGTCACAAAGGTCCAAAGGGAGTTCTTAAACTTTTCCTTTTCTTTTATTCTGTTATTTGAAGAAAATGCCATTTATGGTGCAGTGTATCATTTGTTTGTTTGCTCAAATTATTGTTCTCATTCTGTTTTCTTAAAGCATACATTTCTGCCAAATTTGTCAAATCTTAATATAAGTTGGACCAATGTATGTATTTTACATTTGGTCATAAATTGTCAATAAAAATACTTTTCGTTACTGAAACTATTAAATTTACAAGATTAATAAAAAGTGCTTTGACTTTTACATCCGCAGCTCTTCACATAACAAAGAAGTCTTTTATTATGCATCAAAGCTTTCCAGATTATTTACATATGAGGGCAGAAAAAGAAAAATCACCATCCGTATTTATAGACACAAATAACAATGGTGGAGTAAAAATCGAATCGGACTGCTACCAAACAACCAAAGTATGCAACATTATTTTCCGTCATTTTGATAATAAAGTCAAAATAATGTTAGAAAAGCTTGACATAGACTGCCATTGTCGATTATGTTCAATGGAAAGTGACATGGATGCTTGAGGACGCTGCAGAATGAGCGTGATGATTGAAACGTTGAAACACCCCAAACACCCCACACACGCACACAAAAATAATGACATTTTTGTAAAGGAATGTATGTGGATCCCTAAGAACAGGGTTCCTAAAACTAAATATGATTGATTGCACAAAATACCTTTAACAAACTTGTCATGTGACACTCTTTACTTAAAGTACTTAAAAAACAATAACTTGGTGTTGATGATGAAAATCACTCTGCCTCGGTACTGTGCATATCTGGCCATTAATGTTTGCCTGAACAAGAAAGCTACCAAACACAGGGACTACTTAGATTTTCATATATAGTGCAAACTACAAAAGAACAGAAAATGTACACGGTAATTCTGCTGTATGAGTAATAACTAAACATTCTGAAGAGATCGTATGAAATCAATTACTATGATCATTTCTTTAGGGGGGGGGGAAAGGAAACATATGTTTTTTCTTGAAATGGTACAGTACATCTTTTGATAACAAGATATGTTTTTAACTAGAAAGCGGCTAAAGTGGAAGGGTACTTAGGGCACTAAACCCCTCCTAGTCCGAAAAACCAAACTTTTTCCTCTTTTCTTGGTATCTGCATCACCCTGGTGTATGTTCATGTCATTTTTCTGGTTATTTCAATTTTAGTAAACTATATCATTCCATACAAACTGGGTGAAACAAGAGTGAAAGAATTAGACTAATAACCATACAGGATCTGTGAAAACTCAATACCTATAATAGGTTACATAATATCCGTCTTTGTTCGTATCAATGCCCCAAAAAAGACTCAAAGCACCATTGCAGATTTTAATCATCATATTAAAAATGATCCTTTTTAACAGCAGGTTTTGATCATTAAAAACATTGGCTGTTTTTAACAAGGCAGTTCCTTGGGCATACAGTATGGAAATGGACTCAATGACTGATTAATTCCTCAGAAAACGTTGAGGATTGTACTTTTAGAGTCCATGCCAATAGTATTTCTGGCTGTGCATCGATATTTGCCAGCGTCCCCTTGCGTCGGACTCTGGATGATGAGGGAACCTTGCGGATGGAGGTACTTGTTTCCCAAAAGGCGCGGCTGTGCACCAACGACCAAGCGTGTTTTATCGGGTGTTTCCCATGCTATGTCCACACTTGGGATCCCAGTTGCTATGCAGTTTAGCTGGATCGCTACTCCACGTTTGGCATATGTTACAGAGGGGAGGCTGCTGGTGATTTTAGGTGGGTATGCAATCACAGTTACTGATGCAGAGAGTAAAGAACTGCCATACTCGTTCGCAACACGGCAAACGTATGATCCCTGATCATAGGTGGAGACTTGGTGAATGGCAAGTGTTCCATTGCTCAGTACATTGTACCGTCCAGCTCTCTGTGGACTGTTTAGTATGACCCCACTTGGCAATGTCCAAGTCAGCCTGAGGGGCTCTATATTTGGCAGACAATGCAGCAACAGTCTTTCCCCAATCATGGTGCTCACCGGAGAGTTGTATCTATTAGTGATTTCAGGCTTCCTACCAGGGGAAAGTGTAATTATGTGCTCCACAAGCCCCTGAAAATCACGCCCCAGACAGCGATACATACCAGCTTCAGAAACAGATGGGTTGGTTATGATCAAAGAGCCATCTGGGCGATGAAAAAACTTGGATGAATGTGCACCGCTGCTCAAAGGGGTACCATTAGGTAAGATCCAAGTGACACGAGGTAGTTGTACATCTTTAGAGGAGCAGTTTAAAGTCATGGTCTTCCCAATGGTGAGTGATAGACTCTCTGTTTTTGGACCACCAATCTGTGACCTCTCAGCAGCTTCATTTACATTAAGATTTACCACCAGCCGGACTTCCCCTCCTTCATTACGAGCAATACAAGAGAGCTTCCCTGAATCTGTTCTCTTGAGGGACCTGATTTCCAAGGTACCATTCTGGTGCACTGTCATTCTGTTGCTATTGTATGGTGCAGGAAGAATGACATTTCCAGGCAAGAGCCACATAACACGGGGGGTTGGAGTTCCTTTAGCCACACAGTCCAGGAACTTTTTCTCATCCTGGTCTGCAGTCACAGTGATGGTGTTGGAAGTTCCATTCATGCCATTTATGACAGGAGATGTTACCAGCACCTCTAGTCTGGTGACTTTGAAATCCTGCCCTGCATTATTTCGGGCTATGCAGCTGTAGTTGCCTCCATCAAAACGTTGGACCTTCTGGATTATTAGGGTCCCATCATTCATTACTTCATATTTTTCCAAAGCAGGTGTGACAACTCTGTTTGTTGGCGATATCCACGTAATGAGAGGTAAGGGTTCCCCTTTGGCATTACATGTCAGAACAACGGTATCTCCATAAAAAGCTTTTACCGAATTTTGCTTTTTATCCTGTATTTTTGGTGGGTGAGTTGCTACTTTCACCTTTATGGTTACTTTCATCTCATCTTTGCCTAGTTTGTTCTCAGCATAGCAGGTGTAGTCGCCTTCTTCTGGCATGCCGACATCATTGAAGTACAGGGTTCCGTTGTCAAACACCACATATCTGCGCATAAATAGAATCAAACAGATATCAAAATGGCATAGTAAATATAAATTGGATGGCTGATAGTATAAATATAAAATATTTGTTGATACAGTTACTCCTTTAATTCTACTAATATCAATAAATCAAACCACATAACAACACTTCCTGTTTAAAATAATTGTCATGACAACGTTATATAAGATAATTTGATAAGATTACAGCTCATACCTACGACTGCGCCCTCCACTGGATCGTTCTCTGGCTTTAATTGGATTGACCATGGTGCCATCCGGCAGAGCCCAGCTGATTTCAGGATTGGGGAGGCCGGATGCCACACAGTCCACCTTCAGGTCTCCGCCGTATATCACCTCCTGACTGGTGTGCAGTTGCTTCTGCTTGATCGTGGCTGGCCTTGTCATGACATTGACCCTCAAAAGGACGTAGTCGTCACCTATCTTGTTACGTGCCACACACAGGTAGTCGCCACTGTCCTTCTCTGTCACTGAATGGATAGCTATGGTTCCATTGGTTAGCACCATTATCCTAGAGTCAAAACTTAAAAGAGAATGAAAAGTTAATTGCAAAAAAGGGCCACATTTAGAATTTATTTGTGTTTTAAAAAGCACCTGAAACATTTATGTGTGTAAAGTATATGCTGAGATCTCCCTTGCACATTTTTCTTTGTTTTAGTCTCTAAATAGTGTTTTTCCTTTAGTACAAGCACCTCATATTTATTCTTAAGTATGACACTTGAGATATTTAATCATGGTTTTTACCTGTACTGAGCATCCACTAACTTCTTAGAAGGTGTTCTCCAAATGATGCGGGGCGTTGGCTCGCCTGTGGCCACACAGTCCAGCAGCAGGCTCTCTCCATAAATCACATCTGTCCTCTGAGGTGATGATGACACGATACGGGCCTTGGCAGAGGACATACTCCTTTTAAGACTCAACATCACCACTCTTCTACTGGACACCACTGCGCTGGTAGCCAGACACTCATATCTCCCAGTATTTCTCACGCCCAGTCCACGTATGTGTAGGGTCCCATTGGGGAAGACAACGAGTTTGTGTCCGGCGCTAAACTGGGAGGTACTTAGCTGTGTACCGTCAGGTATAATCCAGCGGATTGCGGGTTGAAGGGCCCCTGAGATGTTACAATGGATGTAGGCATCACTGCCCTCAGCCAGTGTGATGTTCTCATGTTGTGTTTGCTGGACAACAGCTAGGATCCCTGAGACATGAACCCGGACCAAGACTGCGTCAGATCCAGCTGTGCTGCTTCCAATACACTTATAAATTCCTCTGTCTGCGAAAGTAGCCTCACTGATGTAAAGGGTTCCATTACTCAAAACAGACACTCGCTGCTGAGTGGGGGCGCCATGAGGGACTGGAGCCACATGGATTCGGTTTGGGAGTACCCATGTAACTCTAGGCGTAGGGTGACCCTCCACTGCACAGTCCAAATGAACTTTCCAACCCAAATTCACTGTGACATCTCTTTGTCGAGGTTGCAGGATCAGCGGTGGTTGAGACAGGATCACAAGGTTGGTCACCATTGTGTCTGTGCCATGCTGATTGAGGACTATGCACCGGTACTCGCCTCCGTCCATGGGCTGTGTGTTGCGGATGTTTAATGAACCATTGGGATGGACCTCAAACCTTTGGACCCTGGTGTTCTGAGTAATAACTGCCCCTGCAAGAATAAACAAGAAAGCCTAAATTGTGTTTTCTTAACTTCTCAAAAACAATTCTTCTCTATAGTTTCTAAATGTTAGCACATTGAAATATACTTTTGTTTAAATCAATATCATTCTTACAATGAAGGGACAAAGTATTAGAAAAATCTGTAAAAAAAAAAGTCAAGTAAATACAAAATACAAATTGTTTTCACAGAAGATGTGGGAGTTCGTTAAAATCTATTAGCCAGGGCAAATCTACCTAGGGCAAGATGGTCAAGGGGTAAATATATTAATAAATATTTTATAGGGTTAATTGCAGTGTTTAAATTGGAATATTCTGTCATTATATAGACACCATTATATGGGCAAGGACATTTTAGTTAGATACACAGTAGAGTTAGTTAGACAATGTATTCATAACTGGACATTTTGACATTTCACTTTAGGCCTTTTATTACACTCAGCAGCTGACTTTGCCAATGTTTGATGGAAATGTGGGAGCATTTAAGCTGTGAAACCACAAATCACATATTTGTATAAAGTTGTCTGACTTTGTCTAATTAATTGTGCTAACAAAACATAGAAAGGTAGTACATTAAATTAAATTAATTAATCACGTTCATCATTTTCGGAGATGTTTGTTGATGAGATTTGTATGTATATGTACACACACACACACACACACACACACACACATACATACATACATACATACGATTACACTGACCTATATACTGTATGTGAAAAATGAGGTTAAGTCATACATACCACTCGCCACTTTTGTCCATGACAAAAAGGGCTTTGGCTCCCCATCAGCCTGACATGGAAGCTGAACATCTGTTTCAGCTTTCACGGTGAAAGTCTGGAAACTGCTCTTTGTTATCCTCGGCTTCCCTCTTGGAATAGAACCTTGTCCAGGTTGTCTCTGCTTTCCGGACACTTCCCGAGTGCTTGCTAGCTGTCCATCTGGGAATGGACCAGTTGTCATTGTGGTAGACTGCATTGTAATTAATTCTGCAGCTGCCGTAGTTGAATTAGGGAGCAGTCTGTGGTTGATTGTCTGAGACGTGAGATAAAATTCAGATGTTCTCTGAGGCTCTGAGGTGGTGCTGGTATGAATTTCTAGGTCTTGACTGTTCGGTTGTGTGATGGTCTTAAATGAGGGCCCCTCTGTGGCTCCTGGTGAGGGCGTTGTAGATAGTGGGACATATGGCGCCACTGTGGAAGGAAAAACATTGCTTGGATCTATAGTAACATTTGGATGTCTTATTTTAATTCCTACATTTGTGGCTTCTTTATGACCTTCCCAATTGCTATTTGTGGCATTAAAAGGGCTTGAACTGTGATTTGATAATTCTACAGTTGGTTCCAGTGTGGTTGCCTGTGTTATGTCCACATAAGCATCAAATTGCATACCTGGCCTGGTAATTAAACCTCTGGAGGTGTATTCAGTGGTTGTTTTGTGTTCCAGCTCACTTAAGAAACCACTTAAATGCAACTGCTGTGGCAGTGAAAAAGGCAGATGAGTATCATTAAAAATGTTCTCTTCCGTGGTTATGTGTGGAAGGTCTGATTGATTTTGTACATCAGTTGCAACAGGATGCAGCTCAAGCTCCTCTGTAACAGTTTTGCTCTCAATCCCTCCCAAAGGTTTAACTGTTGAGGATGTACTGCCAGCGAAACTCTGCATAGGATTGGAGGTGGGGATTTCAAAGTGATCTCTGGGAAGCTCAGAGTTTTCCAAGACTGTTTGAGAACTCATCCTTCCAACTGTTGGAGAGACTGCTGGTAATGATGGTGGAGCTGATGTGCCTTTAACTGGTGGTTTGGCAAGAGACAAAATGCTGCCGTTTGTTTCATATAGAGGACGAGAGGGTTCGGTGGTGCTCTGTTCATGGTATAGAGTGCCCAATGAAGCTGGTTGGCTACTTCTGAATGAAACAGTGGCTTTGACACTGGACGATTTAAGAGTGGATTGTTCTATTTTTAGCTGGGAGGAGGCAGTAGTCCTAACCGTTGCTTGGGGAACATTAACAGGAATGGTTGCAATAAACTGGGTGTGTTTGTTCGGTTTTTGTTTCCGTCTGTTTGGCCTCTGTTTGCGATTCTTTCTCCTCGAGTTCGAATTTCCTTTGGACTCTCTCCTAGCACTGGTGGATACAGTTGTAGTTGATGGATACACTGTGGTGAGCAATACTTTAGAATTCAAGTCATCAAATGTGATTTCCGGTACTTGAGCCTGTGGGTCCAATGTTGCTGTAGTTGCACCAACATATTTTCCGCTTTCCTCAGATTTTATTTGTGAATGATGTGGGCTGACGGAAGGGAACGTTTCATTTCCTTTTGAAGAGCGTTCTACATAATTACTATCGCTTTTCTCACTCCCGTCTCTTGTAGTCCACCAATCCGCTGCTTCTGTTTCATCAGCATCTGTATTTCTGCTGCTTGGAGTGTTTGTGTTAGCCTGCCAGAAAGTGACAGCATCTGGGGGAACAGATGTGGTCTGTGGGAGGAAAAAGTCTGCATTTGAAGTTGTATGTTGATCCAACGTCCTATCAGGGCTCATGTATTTTACATGATATGATGTCTGTGTTGTGTGTGGCTGAGTGTTTGATGTCTCACCATGTTTATCTAATGCTGTATAGGCATTGGATGTCAAAAATGAAACAACAGGCATGTCCGGCGTTGTAAAGTAACTGCTTACACCTTTAAATGATTCATGATCAGTTTTTTGTAATTCTGTTGTTGTTGTTAACATCCTTGCTGTTGAATGCTGAACTGGAGTTGGTGTCACAGTATTCTGAGCCTTTCTGTCCCGAATCTTGGCCAAAATGTGAGCCCATTTTTCTGGGTCTATTTTAGCCTTTGACACATTTATTTTTCTTCTGTTCCCTAAATGGTTTTTCTTTTCTTCTGCGTGTGATCCTGCTGTTTTCCGAAGCTTGGTTGGCTTGTGCCACGTGTTCCTTGATGGATTTGTACCCTTTTTGTTTGTGGCTTTAACTGGGATTCGTCTCCTCGATGGATCAAAGCGACTCACAGGGGCCGACTCCACATCTCCTGATGCCTCCTCATTATCATTTGTGGGGACTTTAATCTGCGTGTTGATCCCTGAGGCTGATTGGGGTCTCACTGGGAACCTCTTCAAATGCATAATCGGCCCATTTTGCTGTATTAGAGTGGTTTTAGTAACGAGGGTATCCACACCATGTTGATTAATGGCAATGCATTTATAATGACCACTGTCTGATAATTGAGTTTGTGGGATATGCAGAGTTCCATTTAATAAGACCTGAGCTCTGGAGGAGTTTGCATGTACACTTACTATTTTGCTACTCGGTAAAATCCAGTAAACCTCAGCGTCAGGCGAACCAGATGTTATACAAGGCAGGGAAATGGACTTCCCTGTAAATCCCTGAATAAGTGAGACATCTTCTCCTGGAGAAGGGCTGGAGGATTCCTGTACTGTCAGGTGGAACGGCAGCACAGAAAGGTCACCATCAACCTTGGCTATGCAGTAGTAAATTCCTGTTTCTGAGTGACTGACCTCTTTTAGGACAAGCTGACCTTCATTAGACACAGACAGTCTGTTGTCAGGACTACTATATGGAGCTTCTACCTTGGAGCCATCTGGTAGCATCCACTGAATTACTGGCTGGCCAGAACTGTGGACATTGCAATTGAACTCACTCTGGCTTCCCAGGAGGGCACTCAACACCTTGTGAGTTGTGTTTTTTGACTCAATCATGACCCATGTCCTCCTCTGTCTCTGTGCCTGCTCTACCTCCACCGCCTCTGAGAAGTCTGTTCTCAGGATCAACTTTACAGTCTTTGCTGATGACTGAAGTCTGTTCAGCTGAAGCTCTACAGATGTTTGCATCAGCCAAGCTGGCTGGGCCATGATTTTAACTTTAACTCCTGTGTAGTACAGGGCATCTTTCTCAGAATCCTGTCTATACATGTAGGTTGGGTGAGGCTCCTTACTAAGCATGACCCCCCGTTGTAAGTGTGCTGGCACGTTGCTATAGTATGCAATTAACCTCCACAGTCTTTCATATTCCCCCCGATCAACGGGGCATTCAATGTCCACTGATAAAGTTATGTTAGAGGCTAGCTGGAGTGGGTTCACCTGCTCCCAGTTTATCTTTGTAGACTCCTTATGATCAGCAAGACCACACTCCAGATCCACCTCATTGCCATGCTCATCGGACAAGCTGAGGGAGATGTTTCCAAATGTTTCACTGAAGTCCTTTGTTGTCAGGACTTCACTCTCAACATCATCAGGTGTGGAAGTCCTCTGAGTGGAACTGATGATGGGGCTGCTGCACAGCATGCTTGAAACAGCCTGGAGCTCCTCCTTTTGGAGGGGACGAGGAGATGAGCACATAGGACATACCTGGCCACCAGGGAGTGCTTTGTCTTTCTTACACTTCAAGACACCTTAAAATGACAAAAACAAGAATTTGTTACTCTACTGGTATTGCTCATTTGGGTGAAAATCAAGGAAAATGTAAAAGATCCTCGAAACATGTCAGACACTGAATAACTTTAACACCCTAAAATGTGGTATTAGTCTTTTCATCATTCTCAATAAAATCCTTAAACAGAACTTGCCTGTGCTGCTGAAAGTCTTCTTGAATAAATCAAGAAAAACATTACAACTGCAACACAGTTTACAACTGTCCTGTGCCCCACAGCATTGGATATCATCAGTCAG
This sequence comes from Takifugu rubripes, assembly GCF_901000725.2. Lineage (NCBI taxonomy): Eukaryota > Metazoa > Chordata > Actinopteri > Tetraodontiformes > Tetraodontidae > Takifugu > Takifugu rubripes. The sequence continues at coordinate 1,572,501 of NC_042292.1, read as the reverse complement.
CTGCAGCACTCCAGAGCAAACACTTTAAATAGTTGCAACCAACCACACAGATGGCCCAGAATCAATTTGGAACATGCTGGAGATGAAATAATGGTAGCATATGTGACCTATTGCAAAGCGTGTAATCAGGATGTTTTGAATGTGTGTGCCAGTTAGCTTCTCTTCCTTCTTTTCACTCTTTTAATATTTGCATAAAGCTCTTTTAACCCTTTCATCTACAGTGGTCAATATAGTGTATAGCTATACAAAAGCTGTTCTTTTGTGTGAGCCAGTTGTTTTGCAGGAAACATCTTGGCTAAAGTTCTCATAATTCATGCATGTAATTTAAAAAAAACCTGTAAAAAACCTTCCTTTTGAGATAAAATAGAAAAGTTTTTTTTTATATGATGTAACTGAGGTTTTTCTAGTCAATAGCCAATTGTTTTCTCTTTTTGAATATAAAAAAGAGTAATATAAGAAGAGAATTCCTCCTTGCAAAGCAAGATGATTAAACCATAAAACCTTTGAGCAGTTTGATTTAATATTACCCCAAGGTTTCATGGAAGTAAACCTCTGCTACAACCATTAGCTGCAATGAAAATTTGTAGAAAATCTATATAAAAGTATGAAATAACCTGGAAAGTTTTTATCCCAGTCATGGAGCCACCTCATGTTGCAGTCACATGTCCAGGGGTTCCCGTGGAGGTACAGAGTCTCCAGCTGAGGCATGGTGGCCACCAGGTCAGAGGGTAGTGACCTCAGCTCATTGTCTGACAGGTAGAGATGCCTCAAAGTGGACACTTGGAAGTGACCCATCAGAGTGAAGGTGGCAAAGGTGGCTGGGTGGAGCTGCTGGAGCTGGTTGCCTTCCAGCTGCAGTAGCCGCAGGGAGGTGAGGCCCTGGAAGGCATCTGGGTGGAGGAACTCCAGTTGGTTGTGGTCCAAATGCAACCTGGCTAAGGACCACAAGCCCTGTAGAGTGTGTCTGCTGATTTTTGTCAGCTTGTTGTAGCTCATCTTCAACATCTAAACCATTGGACAAAAAGAGCAAAAGTCAACATAGCTTCTTTCTTTCCTGCATATTGGGAGAAAATGTTACTTTTAAGTTAGATCCTTTTAAAAAAAAATACTCTCTCAGAAAAAAAATAAAATAGAAGATTAAGACAGGCTGGCTGACAGGCTTGAGACTTGGATTATTTACATGCAACACTGATCCTTGGTATGTACCTGTAGGGATTGAAGGTCCTTGAACACACCATCAGGTAGAGTGTGGATGTCATTTCCATGCATCAACAAAAGTTCCAGCTTCCTTAAATCAGCCAGTGATTTGGTTGACATTCTATGAATCCTGTTGAACCTGAAAATATACAAATGCAACCATTGTGCAGTATCATAAACACTGAATTCAAAATACAGAAATGCACAAAAATGGTCAAATGCTTGAAGTCTAAATACTGTATAAAAAGTGTATGCCTTGTGCCGAAATTGATTACTAACCCCAAGTTCATGCGCTTGACATGTTTTGGTACAGCTGGTGGAACGATGACGAGGGAGCGGAAGGTGCAGTGGACTTCGGTGGGCTGGGGGCAGGAGCAGGCCCGAGGACAAGGGGCCGAGACACCAGGAGACACCAGGATCAGCAGTACCAACACAGTCCGTAAGAGAAACATCTTCAGGCTTAGGAGTCACAGCTGCCTGATAACTCTATTATAATACAAACAAGTTGTTTAGAAAGAAAAAAACTTGTTTAGACACATAAGGATTTTAGAGGAGGACATTTTAAGAGAAATCTATCTTGAATTAAACTCTTAAAACTAAATTAAAGATTTTTACATTTTCTGCCATTTTCTATTTTCAAAATCTCATTGTCTGAGATTGTGTTCACTAGAATAAAAGATGCAGAGTTCAGTGAAACATAAGCAGCGACTTTGCAGATCTCCAGATCTTTTTATTTTAATTATTCTTTAAAAAAATCAACTAAATAAACAACACTCCAGATCCAATGCTTGATATTAAACCATCCTGTTGATATATTTCTTAAAAATCAGTTACATCAGTTATTGGATTTATTTAAAAATAAATTCAAGATGATATGACGTGTTGCTATTGTATATATTTTTATGAAGCACATTAAATGGCAACAAAGACTGTTAAAAAGATAATGATCAATGATTGGTGATTGGGCACAGATATAATAGGTCACTCTCCGCCTCCGTCGACGCACGAATGTGAAAGTCTGATAACTTAGCACGGCCAGCTACAAAAAGAGCTTCTAAAACATTTCCAATCTTCACCCAAAACCTTTTACTGAATGAAATATAGATACTCTTACCTCAGAATCGATGCAGTTTTACTCTGATAAACTCCTCATAATCCATTTAAACATCTGACGCAGCAAAAGACAGGATCCATACAGTATATTTTAAAAAAAAAAAGACAGCCAAGGAAGTTTGTTTTGCGAGATTCTGCCAAGAGTTGAACGATAATAGATATGTACTTTCTAAGAATAGAGAATAACTTTCTGCAACTCCGTGACGTTCATGCGCTCTGGAAATCTGGTGCGCTGCGAATGAAGGAGCGGCTCCGTGTGCGCGCAGCGGAGGAGCAACAGGAGGAGCCACAAGGAGACGCAGGACGACTTTGAGGACTAACTCTTGACTCAGAATATGATACTGCTCCACAGACAACAGCTCGCTGGTGTTGCTGGGATGTATTCGATGAGTCATATTGGAAATATGAGATTAACCTCAAACGGTTCCAACTACAACTTGGATGAGAGTTGCATCTGACAGGGGCGGAACAGCCGCTCTGGAACAATAAACATAAATGAAAAGCAGCGATGTGATTGAATATTATTGACGACACTTTGCAGGTGACTGCATTTGAACTGACCTTATTCTAGTCCTCCTGACCCTTTGCTTACACAATGAAAAGCAGTTGAAAATGATGTGGCAGGAAATGGGAGTTCAGTATTCAATATTGGGGTACAGGGATGTAAAGGATGTAGGCTTTTCAGTGAACTGGAACTGTCCGATTGCAGATGTGGGGGTTGCAGGTAAATGTTGGTCTGGCTTCATTAGCACTGAGTCACACTGGCAAGTCTAGACACACAGACAGTGGAAACAAAGAGAGGCACATGTACAAACACAGAACAATGGACCACACATAAAAGTAGCCCTAAAAAAATGCTGTAATGTATAATTTTATATCTGTCGCTCACCTGAGAACTGATCAAAAAGCAAAATTCCTGCTTCAAATATCATCACCCAACCCCCCCCCACCCCCCCCCCCCCCCCCCCCCCCCCCACCCCCCTCTGTTAGAGCTGCTGTTTGGTGACTCCGTGGTCATGTGAAGGTGTTAAACTTGCAGGAAAATGGAGGTCAGAGGTGACCCGTGTGAGGGTCGGTGACGGGTCTCACGTTCCAGCTACCAGACTGAGAGCCTCCATCTATCATGTTGTCACTGAGCAAACCGGCATCAAACATTCAGAGATGTGAGGTCACTGACATTCTGCATCCTGCAGCTGCACCTGAATAGCACCTCTATGAATCATGGCAGAGAGCAATAAATGTTTTATCGACCCCCAGTGTAATCTCTGCATACTGCAGCTGTGAAGGTTCCGCCAATGCACGTTGATCTTTTGGATTTTGGAAATCTTGCATTGAACAATTTGGTCCGTATTGGCTTTTATTAAGAGCTTTGTCTCAGACCTAACAGGAAACCATAAAGGTTTCTTTCAATGATTTATTTATTCCAGGGTTTTGTAGGATTAAATCAATAACAAACAATCACATGTAAACCAAGACTTTGTGGTAACAAAAATCCCCTGAAATAAGCAAATCTAAGTACCACAACCATTTTTGGGCCTGGGAATTTTTTAAGATGGACTGAAGTGTGCTTCTCTGATGAGTCAAAATTCTTTTTCTGTGAGTCTTCATTCTCACAAAAAAAAACAACTGAATAAGTGTCTGATGGAATGGTAACACATTAAAGTGCCCAAAGTGGTTTTTTTTAGCATCTAATTCTACAGCATATCTCCATGAAGGAGGTCAAACTCAAAACTTTCATGGTAGCAGGTGATTTGTCACCGGCAGAAAAATGGTGCATTATGAAATGGGTAAAAGAGGAAACTATGAGCTTCCAAAAACCTCGATGAATCTTACATGAGCCTGTCACATGGACTGGAACATTCATCTTTCTAGGGTACCAACTTTTACAAAAGGGGCCTGTTCACATATGGACAACTTGTCTGCGATGGCAAATGCAGCAAAGGCGAATGAAGAATCCCATTTGATTGTAAAAAATCTGTGAAAAATGCGATGTGAGATGGTCAGGCTGAAAAAATAAAGGTCCCTAAGCCCGGAAAAAAATATTTGTAGTTAGCTTCCTTTAAAAATGTTCCGAGTATTGAAGGAGTTTGGCAAAGCGTGAGACCGGGGCGATAGGTCTGAATGTGTGAAGCAAAGTGGACCCAGCGAGGTAGAACATTGCTGTGTGCGTACACAGAGAAATGCTTCTGGCAGAGCGGCTGCCCATAATCCTGAGTTGTCTGGCCTTGACATTCCTGCCTCAGAGTGCCGAACAAAGACACATTAATAAAGTTTCACACTTAAGAGCTCTGAAGTCTGACTGCACACAAATGTGCAATTTCCTAACATTATGTCTTGTTTCCTGCAAGCGTGAATTCAGTTGCTGCTCAAATGAAGGTCAACATGCGGTATCTGCGAGGGGCCTGGAAACGTAATGTTTGCTGAAACTACGTGAGCTTTTATTTCTTAGAATTCCAACATTTGGCATTTTCCAAATTTATGATTTTGCAGTTTTAAGACCTGTCAGAAAAAAGTTGTCAGGGGGAAGGATTAAACGTGCTCATCAGACAATTATATTCACAGGATGTTCCCATGGCAACAAGTAATGCAGGCACAGGAGGTCTTAGGAAATATGATGGTGGAACCTTTATCACCTATAGGGGGGAGGCTTGGGTGAGGGTTATTTGGAAGCAGCATTTATCTAACACCCACTTTTGGATTTGTGAAACTGGTAAGCTATTTGTAAAAATGCAAAAATGCAAATGCACATTATCCAAAAAGGCTAAATTTTTCACACTGGTAAGAGATACAAAAACAGTCACTCAGCACGATGGATATAATTTCCCTTAACTTTTCCCTTAATTGTCAATTAGGAAGCCACGGATCGAAACTTTAACATCTACAACCATTGCATGGGAGCGCTTCTACAAAATAACTATACTTTGGACTCTGGTATTAGCAACAAATGAATACTTTCTCTTTTCGCTCACAAACACAGTTATCAGTATTAGGACTAACATGCCAAGAGTTAACTTTAGGAGAAAGTGGTGAAAGCACAATGCTGAAGTTAACTGAATAGCTTCCTATTAAGGGGGAAGTTAAGGGGAAATAAATCCATGAAGTCCTATTTTCATGTAAAACAGTTTAGACTTTATCACTTTTTTGTTTCCACCATTTTTCTACTTTATATATTGACTTTGTTCTCGACATTTTGACTTTTTTCCTCAGAATGTATGATGAAAAATAAATTCTACCTCCAATTTTTTTTCTCATGGGTGGCCTTAATACTCTTGGAGAGGGGGAGGGGATGTGCACTAATTGGAATTAGGATGAAGTTCTGTGAGGACTGATGGGGACAGTTTCTTACGAGATTGTTTGATTGATATGCCTGAGTGGCTCCCATACGAGCCTCTGAAGGTAATGAGAATGTATTAAATTCACATTTCCCATCCTGAGGTGACATCACAGGCGAATTGCGAAGGCGTCGGTGCTATAAATTGCCGAGATGATGTACAGTGACACCCTGTTTAGCACCCCAGTCTGTTAACTTTTATTATATGAGTTGTGTGAAATGCTAAGTATTAGTAGTTGTCAGAAAAGTGCAAAGTTTAAAAAAAAAAACAGTATCAGAGCATCAGTGGTTCATAATTCACATTAACATCTGGAAAAAGAGAAAGAAGTGCAACAGTTTGAATGACTTAATCTACAAATAAATGCTGCACTATAATGCACTATAAGGTCAATTAAATAATATTGAAAAGCTCATTTTGCATTTTATAGTAATTTCAAAGACAAAATATTGTAAATTCCACTATTTTTTGTCATAGAGCATTTATCTATCCAGCACTTCTGGGCTTCTCTGCTGTGGTAGCAAGAATCTCAGAAATCTGTGCTGATCTGGGCCAAGAAATAAGTACATCATCTAGCTTCACATAAACTGTTATTTCTTCCCCATCTGCCTGTGGATTTATGCTAAGATAAACACAACATGACCCTATTTTAGCATTCAAGGAACTTGAGAGAAAGTTTTTTTGTCTGTATCCACCACAAAACCTGGGAACACACACAATCTAATGGCAATTTAACAGGCTTGAACTTAAAAGACAAAAAAAAACATTCAACTTTTTCAAGCTTCTCTTTCAAGCAAACCGTAATGAGCTTTGCTAATTTTAGCCACGTATAATGGCTCCAATAACTATCTAAAACCAGAAGACAGTTAAACAAATAAAAATTGGCTCCAAGAAAAGCCACAACTGAGGGATGATCATAAAACAAATGAACGTAAAGTGCATTCCACCATCAGTAAAAAACTGCCTCTAAACATGCAGTGGAGACATTTGAAATGCTAAAGCAGCTTCTCCATTTCTCTCTTCGTCTATGCATCAAATGATAAAAAAAAGGGAGGTTGGAGCTCAGTACTTTGTATTATAATCCAAATGATAATTATAATTTTCCAAAATCACATGGTTATGGACAAAATTGCTACTAGAAATTATGGGTCCAGCATTTTGTGCTGTGGCTGAATATCCAAGAGGAACAAATGTCAGAATGATGTTTTAGGGGATTTTGGTGCAACATTCATGGAGTGAATGAAATCAACTGACGTATCCTGTGAACCTGCTGTGCCAGAAAAACTGATGATGATAGGGAGGAAGTGAATAAAAGAGAGAGGAAGTTCACAAGTCACTGAATCGCTTAGTAGTGCCCAAGTTTGGATGTGATACTCAACAATGGCGCCAACAAAGAGTTCAAACAAAGGTGTGAGGCCAGTCCAAAAATCTATTGTTGTACATGAACAGAAGTTAGTTGGCAAAGCCAGAAAATGGTTTCGCCGCTGTGGACCAACGATGGTGGCCGGCAGTAGCTGACGGAGATGTGTAGCACATCGAGGAAACAACAGGAAATGGATCTGCACCACCCAAAAAACTGTGACTGTGCAAAAACATTGTTGCCTGCATTTTATTTCTGCCATATTATTGATAGAATTTATCGCATTTGGTTGGATTTATTTTTATAGAAGGCCTAAGATGTCAGAGAGAAACACGGAAAAGGGGAATAAAAGAGGCCTTGAAACAGGGCACGGATTATGTAAAGAGAAACTGGGTGAGTGTTTCTCTTTGTGCACGCTGTAAATCCTGGCGGTCAGACATATGGTGCTCATATGTGCTCAGAATAACTTGTGTGTGATCTGATGATGATTTGCTTGGAAAACAGCCCGCGGATTCCCAGACCAGTGCTCGGACACAACCTGGACATTACGTAAGCGCCAAGGGAAGCCTAATGCCCGGAAAGTTTGAATGCAAAATCCCTGACATCTGCGGAAGCATCCCGGTGCCGCGCCGTCTGAGGCCGACAAGTCAGCAGAAGGTAAAGGGATTACCTCTTCATCCATCTTTGCTCAAAACTGTTTTCAGTGAAAGGGGCGAAGCTGAATCCCTGAAGATTTATTCACACGCCCACGCCATTTCGGCTTCGGGGAGTCAAGGCAGAAATTGGGAATATGGAACAAAGCTTGCATAAATCTGAAGTCGGTACAGGGAAAAAAAAGGCAGCTTTACAACCTGAGGAGAGGAAAAGTTGACTCATTGCTGATGGAAAAACCCTTAAGGACTCTGCCACCTCTGGACATGTCTCAAGAGTTAGCTTTTACAACAAAACCATGCCTGCTTGTCTACCCACAGCTAATTCATTCAATTCATTTTTTCCGTTAAAAGAGCAGAAGTTTAGTTGTTGTATCCAACCTTTAAAGCCTCAGGGTAGTCAATATTAAAAGTTTACCAATCTGTGGTTTTAAAATAATTTGCCCAATTTAGAAAGCTACACTAGCAACTTGTAAAATACTGTGGTAAATTCCACCAATCAGCATTAAGATACTATATCATGTGACTTAGCTTAGCCTCTGGCCTATGGAGTCAAATATCCAAAAGAACTTTGGTCTGTACCAAAGTACAAACAATTGGATCCTTATGCACCATTTTGGGTGTATAAATGTGTGGAAAGTTCATGCTACATTAGAATCTTAATCTTAATCTTAACATGTAACACTAAATTCCCTTTGGTCATTTGTCCAACAAAGATTCAGTTACGTCCTTGCAGGTTCAGGGCCGACGACCTAGATATCCAACATTTGGGCTTTTTTCTTCATTTGATCTATTTCTCTTTTATAAAACATAAAAACTCTAAAATCAGCACACTAATGATGTAGCATGTCCGTATAAGTAGAATGCTTTCAGTATCTGCATGGAGCTCTAATGCCGAATTATCAAAATATATTTATATTCCTTCACATAAACTGAGATTCTGTAAATCATTACGCTGGCAAAAACTTTATAAATCACACCCGGCTGGTTGTTGTTATCCAGCTCTGTGCTCCTCTTATTCCATGAGGATCTTCAGTAAACCTTTGAAATTAAGATGTGAGTTCTGGTCAAACCCCTCTGTGATTTAGGAAGTCAAGCCTGAGGATGTGGTGGCAAAGGTGATGACCTTTTGACCCCTATCTGTGCCTGATGCTCAGGAGTCCCAGAGCTCAGGTCATCTACCCTAACCTGATAGCTTTACTGCATGTTTGAGAGCACCATTGGGTGCCATTCCTACAAACACACCTGTGCTTTAATAAAGCACCCATGGCACATTATCTTCAAACTCATCGGGAGGGCTAAACATCCTCAGAATAAAGAGCTTCATGTCACAATTAAAGAAACAGCAAAATGACCTTGAAAAAACCAAAACAAAATAGGCCAGCAGATGTCAATCAGCCGCTCAGAGGAAAGCAGGCAGAGAGTTTTCCTCCTCCGTGTACTCACTTTTATGGTCTGTTGGCCTGCAGCCTCACATCAGAGAGTTAACAGACTCCCCCCGACCCCCACCCGCAACATGGTAGCTGCGCTCAGAGCAGATGCCGTATGCCGGCTGGCTCCTGGACAGAAACAAATGGACTCGCTATGCACAGCATCATAAAGCAGACAGAGCGGCCCTGGCTGCCAGGTGTCGCCATCATTAAACTCACAGTACACGCTACTTACATGCACTTTAAGGGCTTGGAACACATTAAGCTAACACTTGCGTGCCAACAGGCATGGAGACGCTAGCACATCAACACACACGATGACACGTAGCTTCTCCTGTCCTGGGAAGCACTTCAATACAATTCAAATCAATTAAAAGGTACAAGCAGAATAACCCTATGTTGTTTTATTGGATTTGATTTCTCCACCGTGATCATGAGCACCATTTAGGCTAAAGCTTTACGAACAACTATTAAAAACCAGACTCCTGAGGATTAAAAGTAGTGACTCATAGAGACAAAACTGCATCTGTCATGTGAAGTTTTGTAAATACTGGCCTATGCCGATGGATTATACAGGGTTTTACTTGTCACTGAAAATTATTAGATGTGCAATGGAGAAAACACTCTGAGGAAAAGCAGCACTGAAACTGAAAATGGTGCGTGTGATAGCTGTATTTGACCTGCATGGGCCGAGCTGGTTTGAGGCTACATCTAAATTATCATCGACAGGACCAGTTTCGTTATATATCGATTGAGGATTTAGTATGTAGTTCATCCGTCTTGGCTCAATATTTGGCCTAATTTTTCTCCCCATTCCTACAAAAGGCCAAATATGAGCTAAGGCACTGAGGTTTCTTCTAAACAATTTGGAGATGGAAAACGATCCAAAAGTAAAAGAATAAAAGCAGAGCTTGGATCAGAGGAAGCCCAACACATGTATTGCAGAGGCTTCCTCGTGAAGTTTTTCCACAATTAAGGAAACAAGACTTTGGCCGTAAATGAGTCCCTTGTGAAACATTTCCAGTACGCAGCAGCGGGAGGCTGGAGGGGGGATAACGAATTACGCCTTTACTGGAGAACAAAACCGTTTGGTAACCACCTGCTCTGGAACATGATATTTTATGCATTCTGCACTGTTTGGCTGTTTTATTTTTTATCCCAGTTGACAATTTGAGAGCACACTTAGGGATTATTTTCCTTGTTGTCGTGGAGAAATTGACCTTGTGCCTGCCTGCATTAGTCCTGCAGCCGGAGAAGAGCAGGTCTCCCTGATCATATTCCTCAGGAGAGCTCCTGGGTATTGCTGAGCATAATTTCCAACATAAAGCATGTCTGCTCATTCGGTAAATCTCCTCTTCGTCAAGCGTCTCGCTCACGGTCAAGTCAACTCCCCTGGGCATGAGCCAGCCTCTGTTTCCTCAGCTGTGGACGGAGAATCCAGCCAGGCCCATTTGTCTCCATCAGCACAGAGATCTGCTCTGAGAGAAGAATGTTCTGTGATCCGGAACAGCTCGGAGTTCTCAAAATAACAGTCTTTTGCGATGCTGCTAGCTGATTTAAAATGTGTTTAAAATGTGCCGTGGCACACGTTGATACCCCCGTGTTTGGATCAATTACTGTAGAGGTGAAGGATTGAGGGTCTGCTGAAAAGCAACACTTTGAGGTCGGTGAGCTTTGGCGTTAAAGTGATGTGTCAGTTTGCCAATATCAGCTTTAAAAAAAGAAAACTGACATCAGCCAGTGAGCCAGTATAATGGAAGTGATGATGAAGTGCAAACTGACAGTTCCTGTCAATTCCTGGGGGCGGAGGAGCTCCTTCCAACCATTGATCCAGTTTGTCAGTGTGAGATCCAGCCTTTCCCCTGTTCGCTCTGATTTAAAGCCTGGAAGGATGGAGAAGATCTCCTTCCACACCAGCAAACCCTCCAGCAGGGTTTAGGGTTTAGGCCTGACTTACAGAGCTGCTGACTCACCTGTTGTTCTACCTTACTGATCTGGTCTTGGAAGATCCCTCAGTGATGTTGAAGGATTTTCCCCTCCAGAGTGAGATGTTTTCACCAGCGGAGTGCTTCTCATTCACAGGAACCTGAATGTGCTCCTCTCAGCCAGTTCACCAGCAGCTTGGCGATGACATGCCAGCAACGTGGCTGTTTCACTGTAAGCTGATTTAACCAGCATGTCCGGAATCCCAGTTTTCACATGATCTTCCATGTCTTCCCTTCAGAAAGCCTTGCTTGGCAGATCCGCGGGCAATAAAAATGCCTGGATGTGAACCAAGACTTTTATAAGACTTCTTGTGTACTCTGGCTCTTCTTTCTTTCCAATTTTCTTCTGCCACGACTGCGTTTTAGTGACCTCTAAACATCGAAAAAAAAAGGAGGGAAAAAAAGGCGAGGTCAGTAAATCCGACCGCGTTGCACAATTGTATCAAGAAATTACCTTCCACCAGTAACGTTCAACTAGTCGATGCATAGAAGAAGCCTGGAATGAGAGAGACACTCCTGAAGAGAAAAAAAACATGTTCAGGAGCTGATCGAAACCATCTGTTCACATCCCGCTGTGACGTACAACTTATCCAAGGACGGCCTGGCAGCAGGACGCCAGCAGAACAAGGAGAAGCCTGGAAAGAGAGCTGGGGATGGTTTTTCTATACAGAAAAGATGTGCAGATGTGTTTTATTTGACAAAACAGTTAATGACAAAAAACAGACATTTGAGACAGATCTGTCCCCACAGCAGCGTCTCTGGGCCTAACAACAGCACTCTGTATGTGTTATCAATATTATATTTATTAGATATATTATCTTCCATGTCATACTCAGTACATATATGCCAGTGCTACTCAGCCTAAAGACCATCAGGTCATCTGAGGACATTCACTGATTTACCAACAGATCACCAACCCTTCAACTGAACCAACGCTGAGTGGACCACGCTACCACCCGATGAACATTAAAGGGATATTCAGTCATTTTAAAGGTTATTTTAATAAAATGGCTTAAAATGATCAGTGAATCAGGCTAGCCCACCAGGTCCTGATGACAATGTGGTACATTTATGCCGACACGTTAAATAAAAGTTAGCCATATCGCAAATCATGTCAAAGCTGTTTACCAAGATGAGATTGAAGCAGATGGCACATTTGTGCCATTCTATCAGATGAATGTATGTGGTGACATGATGAATCCCTGATTGATGCAGTTGCTTAACAGTGCTGGGATCATACAACACAAGAATCTAAGTAATGCTGCGTGGCTGGATGGGAATATATTAACCAGCTGGTCACAAAATCCTTGCTTCTTTAGGTCACTATATCTTTTTGGGGTTTTTTTGTTCGTGTTGTTTGATCAATGCTGAACTCAACCCCCAATTGAGACAAATCCTGAGCAGCTCCCTATGAATCAACCATAGCCGACTATTCGCTCAGCGGCCATTTCAGGCTCTGCAAACCGAGACAGATGGAGGAAAACGTGCAGTTTGGGGAAAAAAAGAAACCCCAAACAAAACAATGATTCCTTCATCACTCCTTCGTCCCAGGTGAAACACGAGATTACCCACAGCACACGGCGCTGCAAATCATCCGGCGATGCAGGCGGGGCATCAGAGATGAGCTGCGCTGTGGGAGGCAGATGGAGCAGCAGGCCTGCGAGTGTCAGTGCTGCTCTGCAAAGCAGAAACACATGGACAGACTTGTGAACAATGGAGCCCAGGACGGCTGAGCATATGGAGCGTCTGAGGGTCACTCAGAGCAGAGCAGATGGACCAGAGTAGGAGGAAAATGGTCCAACATCTGAGCGAAACTGCCTTTAGCTTTAAGCTCTTAGTTTTATAGGCGCAGGTACAGGTGCGTGTCATGGTGGAGTGGCACAGTCACGTCCTCTGTGATCCGTCCTCCGCCAGGAACAAACGTACGTGGTCGTCAACAGACACTGGAGGATGGATGTAACGAGGGATCGGACGAGAACGTCAGAGACAAGGTACATGGTAGATGTTTTGGAGAGGCCGGACTCTGATGGTTTTAACACCAAGGGAGAGCAGACGGATGCTGAGCGATGGAGGAGGAGCACTGGCTGTGGCAGAAAGTCGAAAGAAGCGTGGGAGGATGTAGGAGGAGGAAAAGACGGCAGCTTTAAAACTGGACACAGACTCTACTTACATCCCGCAGACATTTGTAAAAAGTTTGAAAAGTCAATATCTTCTTTTTGAAAGCAGTGTAAACTGCAAAGGTGTTAATTTAAAGCTGAAGGATAATATCCTTGAAAAATGGCATTTTAAATATCAAAAAAGCAATTCCTTCATAATCTGATGTGTGTATATTATAATTATAACAACAATAACAACAACAACAATAATAATAATTATTATTATTATTATGGGGGGGGCAGGAAGATTGGGACTGGGTTATTTCGGGGGGAGGTTTGAATCTTAATCTGGCTGCTCAGATCCAAACCAGATTTCCTTTCCAAGTCCAGTGTGAGAAAATGAAGAAAATTTGACACTTTAGTCCAGATTAGCATATTCTGTCCAGCATTAACCCGGAAAAAGTCCTCATTTTACAAATTGTTCTTTAAGTAAAATGTTGTGATTTCTGACCAGCTGAAGATGGAGCTGGACAGGAAGGACCGAGGGAGGGGTGGTAAAGCCATGTGTGACTGAAGGGTGTCGGCGGTGATTACTTGCCTGCCCACGTTCCGTGAGGCACACTTTGTTGAAACGCCTCTTCCCCTCAGATTAAAGGGATTCGTTTAGGCCCATCAGGGGGTCCTTGCGTGTTTCAAAGATGCTTACAGCCACTATTTAGCAGGGCACTAAAAAGCATTCCAACCCACTCAGTGAAATTAAGGCTAAATTCCACGACAGCTTCTATCGGACTGGATTCAAGACCAGCCGAAGCAAGAGAAGGTCCTGAGGAAACTGTTTAAGCTTTAAATAAAGCCAGGGTTTTATAATTCGGCGTATTTGGGGATTTTACTCGCTTACTCTCGTAAATTGGGTGACCTGCAATGACCTCGGTGCTGACCTGTTATTAGTCACATCACAGGGAACATTGACCCGAACACCCTGCCGTTTAGCCAGGTGGGGGTTCCCCTGGATGACAACACAAAAGACACTTTGGAGCAACATGGAAGCTAATGTATTGTTTACGCTATCAAAAGGAACGCTCACAGGGAAACAAGTTTGTTTAGCACTCTGGCACTGGAATACTTTAAATCCTGGATTAAATGCTGTCTCAGACACAGATGAACACCGTCAACACAGAAGAGTTAGCCCCGCTTTGACAGAGGCGGCGACATAAAACGACATCAGTTACGTCACAATCAATACCCCGAGGATTCCAACTGCTAATATGTAAATAACAATCAAGCAAGGGTTACCTTTTCAGAAGCTAAAAAGAAGAACACGGTACACAAGACTTTTGTTGAGTGGCGTTTTTAAAAGGAGCCCTTTTTAAAAGCAAAGCAAAAAAATAGCTTCAGGACACACGGAAACCTGTAAACCAGAAATTCTGAAAGAAAACAGTTCTTTTGTTTTTGGAGTTACATTATCAATGTTGTTCTCTTGTCTTTGCATTGATGCAAAAGGGGATTGATTGTTTTTCTTTTTTGAACTTAGGGCCTCACACACACGCACCCACACACACACACACACGCACACACACACACAGAGCTCTGATTTAAGCCTTTGGTTGAAATTGATTCTAAATGCACGTACAAATATTGTTTCGGAGCCTTGAATTGATGTTTACCTATAATTTTGTTTTGAAGCTTCAGGGCTCCATATTCTTCTCAGGCACCTTGTCAGGGGAACATTCTGCCTAAGAACAGCCTGTCAGCTTTTGTTGATGAATAAATGTGGTTGTAATATGAATAAAGCTAAAGACACAACCCCAAATGGAGGGCCCTGAAAGCAGCTGGCTATTCTTCAAAGGTGTACCCTGCTTTCTCCATGATGCTAGAAGGGGTCTAGCAGTCAAGAAAAATAAAAGTTAAACTGTCCAGAGATGTCAGAGAATGTCTTCTCTGCTGTACCTCCACACATCCACTTTTAGCGAAGCAGCATTTATTCTTACCAGGGTCGCCAGGTGAGAGGCTGGGATACAACCAGGTGAAACGCACACATGAAGAGGCACTAAAGAGTTTTCAGTCAACCTAAAGTGGATGTTTTAGTCAGTGGATAAGATGAAAACACACAAAGAAAGGTGAAATTGAATCCAGAACCTTCCTGGGCTAACCCAGGTACCACTGTGCCACCCAGACAAATCGCCAAATGTTTCAAATTAAACTTTACACACTTTAAAATACTTAAAACCATAAAACCTCATTATTAAGGCAGAATGAAAATGCTTCCTAGGATTGGCCTTTTGGTGTCGTTTGAACGTTTCCTGCCTGCAGGCCTTCTGGGAAACATCTTCAAGCATCGCCGCCGCCTCTGCTGTCACGCCGCCAAATTCACCTTGAGAGCCTCTCATAAGGCTTTCATTAGGGCTCTGCAGCTCCGCTGATCCGACTGTCATCATCTGGAGCGAGACTCCAGACAAAACATGACTCACTTTTCCTCTGTAAACAAGCCTGCGTGGAGCCCTGCACACCTTCCTCTGGGCTGCGGAGGTGGAGGAAATGAAAGCAACTGTGATCCATATTAAAACCTGAATAAAGTGGTGATTAAAGGCAGCTAATGACAGCTGAGTGGAAAACACAAGGGAATAGTGAAAAAACTAAAAAATCAGGTCAGAGGTTTCCTCGTGCCGATGGTCACGGAGGAAACCTGTTGTTGCCATTGTGAAGGCAATCTTGCCTTTTTAAGATTAACCATACGCTATCTAGATTAAGTAAAATGAGGTTATACTGCGGCCCAGATGGCGTCTCCTACTGCTGCTGCCAAGGAATCTGCCCAAATGCGACCAGTTGATGATTGCTCACCATTTCCCATCTCCCACAGGCAAAAACAATCTGCGGTCAGATTAAAAATGAGGTGCTTGTAAAGTAAATGGAGACTCTGTGTGCTTAGTCATCTTAAAAAGTTTTGCCTTGGCTGATATTGATTTCAGGACACTTTGGACATTTAAAAATGTGTAAGTGGATGTTTTCAGGTTTATGTCCATTGAAACTGAAAATGAGAACTTGTGAATTAGTGCACCAGTCTCTCACTTTAGTGGAACACATTCCAATCAATCTATATTTGCCTGCTTTTATTCAGATTCACTGTCAAATCAAAGGAAAGAAACAAGCTCCATGACTGGGCAAACAGGGAGGATCTAGACCCAGTGCTGAGCTGGGAGGAGTTAAGTATTCTCTAACAAAAACCTGACATCTCATTTCCAAAATGTCACATTTCCATTTTTATTCATATGAAATCTGTATTTTTAACAACGGCAGGCTGGTGATGATCCTCAACAGCAGTGCAAGCGGCAGGATGTACAGGAGAAGAGATGGAGGCGTATCTTCCATTTCTAACTGTTCCGGATGTTTATCAGGCACAAAAATGTGCTGTAACTCTGGGTACAAGTAATAACAGGAAGGTTTCTGCTTATTAAGTTAAAGGCAAAGGTTTGCAAAGCTGAAAAAAACTACAAAATCCAGCAAATGGCAGTTTTTCAATATCTCCATAATCAGATTTTAGTTTTTAGGATGAGGAAATTACAAATTTCCCCCAAATATTAGAAGCTGGTGTAACCACTAAAATGCTATCTTGTAAACATGATCTCCTTTTAAGATATATGAGCAAAAGTAATTTTGCTAATTACCCAACCCCCCCACACGTACACCCCTCCTTCTCCCTGATACCCTATGCTCTTTTTTTTCTGCATTATCGCTCATGCTGGCACATTACAGGTGCACTAGGGACGAGCATGCGCTGGCCAGAGCCTTGTGGTTGTCTCTCATGAAATCTATACTGTTGTTGGACAGAATAGCGTGAGACACAGTATATCCATCACACACCACCGTAATTAGCTTCTAATTTCATTAGAAAGTGAAAAAATAAAAATGAGCAATGCGATATAAAGCAGCAAAATGCACTCCTGGCTCTACAAATGTTCTTTGACTGAGAGAAGACACAGGAACCTGCTTCGGTGTTTCAAGAGTTTACTCCTGTACAGTCGGGCAACAACACACAGATTCACACTAAACTCAGTGTCATTTCAAAACAGTGAAACCAGTCGATATGAAACACTCTGAGGGAAAACGGGGGGAGCTGTTGGTGCTTTTCATGGATGCTGAAGGTGACAACTGGAGAACACAGGCATGTCAGGTAGGAACCTTCCGTTCAACACTATAGACCATATTCACATTGTGCACATTGTAATCAGTATTAGACTTTAAAATATGGAGTATGGAGCAAATTCTTAGATATTCACTGATTATTAAATCAACTGAAGAAGACTCCAGAGACACGTCGTATCACATCTTAAGCTTAATTCTTATGGGTCATCTTCAGAAAACATCTGACATGAACATGTGGTGGCTCCCGATAGTGGTTATCAGGTAAGAGTAGTCAGTGATCACATTAAAAAAATACATAAATAAATAAAAAAAACAAAGCTAGACAATTTTAACACCTGATCATTTTTCAAAGCATTACAACATGAAATCTGAATATGGTCCATGGCGCCAAGCTCAGGCTACGCATCAATTCATGTTGGAGCCATTACAAAAAAAACATTGGTTTAATTTAGCCATCTAGCTAACATGCTGTCAGATATATAATATTTACTCGCACTGCCCACAATGAACTGTGTTTCTGAGCTTCAAGTATCTCCGTGTTTCATGCAAACACTGACTGTGGACTGGGTCCGAGCATTGCTAAAACATCAGCAGCCTTGTACAAAACATCTCTTCGCTTGTATGGAAATATTCCTTCACAAGAATGCGTGGAATAATAATGCAAAACTACTACATATATTGAATGTAGATATTCCATTTTCCTGTCACAACCATCAGGTCTGCACCAAACCTTAACTAAAACTAATGCATTAAAGGGAAGAGAGATGCAATAGTGTCGGATTTGAAGCTAAAAGTTAACTTAAATAAGGGCTACTGAGCTAACTCTTATTTAAAAAGGATTATCTTTATTATAAATTAGTTTTGGTTTATATAATGCCAGAATTTGGGGAGAGGAAGAAGCTCAAAATTGGACATTTTCCTCCTTTAAAATAACTAATGGATAAAACTCATCCTAGTGTAAAAGCAATAGTGGTCATGTCATGAAGGAGCAACATCAGTGGTGTAGGGGATATTTCCAAAACCACAAACACAGAAAAATGCAAACGCGTGAAAACAATTTTAAATAATAACAGAAAGCTGCAGAATAGAGATATTACTGAAGATAGTGGATGTTTCATGAGCTTGGCTCATGAATATCGACTGTAAACTTGTTGCTTGACAAATTAAATACTGACCACTTTGACGTAAGACACGTGAAGACGACGATACAAGTGAAAATGACAACTGAAGTGGCGAAGTCTCGATAGCGGCACAACTATACAATCGCGTTTAGAGCACCAACAGGCCGCACCTCCACCTGGGCAAGGTGGGATGTCCTGATCTGGTTTTTGGAGCGTTTCTTAGCCAAGCAGAAGGAGAATAAAAAGGTGATCGGGTGCTAAATTGTACCGCTCAAACTGTGATGTAAGGCACCTTTTTCACCAGTGCTTTTTAAAGTGTCTAATTCACGGCAACATACAGAGTCAAGAGCCTAAACTGCACAGGAGCCACATTAAACATGACTTTTAAAAAAGAGATAGAAAATCAACAGAATACAAAAAGAACCTCGATATCGTCTTATATATACTTAGAAAGTAACAGTCTTTTTTTTGCATATGAAGGCTCAGGAAAAAAACTGATTAAAAACTTTGAACAGGGCTGACTGAAGTCATAAATAAAAATATAAAAAGCAAAGGATTCTGCGATATGATACATCATGTACCATATAAGATGTATCATCTATCGTGTCACAGTATTGATATTTAGGGAGCTCGTTACGACATAATCTGAGACTCCCCCGGGTTGATAAATTAAGAAAAAAAATTGCCATTTTTCAAAGCTGGATCAGGATCTTTACAATAACCAACTCTCAGCATGTCAGTAAAGTGTAAAATCAGAAGTTCTCAAAGATCTCCAGGTCCTTGTGAGACACAGGAGGGGCCTTCTTCCAGTCTTCCTCCGGGTAAACATCAAAGTTGGAGGTGTCGCCCTCATGGGAGACTTTAGGAATTATGGGAGGCTGCAGAAACACCAGAACAAAGCAGTTCTATGTCAATTTCCCTGGATTTTTGGAACTAGATTCCAAAAAGAACGTAGCGCTCACCTTCAGTTTTCTAAGTGGAACTGCATCCCAGTCGATCGTCTTGAACCACCGATGCTTCTTCACATCATCCGCTCCGTTCTGAAAGTGAAGTGCAGCAATTTAAAAAAAAATAGAAGCTGAATCTGAAAACGGACCCAGCGATGTTACAGTTGACTGAAGTTTCATAGTCAACTCACTGGGTTTCTTTTTCTTTGGTTGTTCTGCTAAAATAAAGTGCTTTGTACAGAGAGGACAGTGTTTAACAGTGTGTGCACCGGTAATATCAAAAAGATTAAGTAGAAAGATTACCAGCATAGTGAGTAAACATAATAGGAAAATCAATAATGAGATTGTTAATGAGATGCATTCAAACCATTTAAAGCTGTAAAACAATTTTTTGCTGAGTTTCATCACCACCATTAATGACATCATTAATATTTTCATGATCATACATGTCCTAATAAAGTTTAAAGTTCTATCATTGGTTATTTTTACTGTCCACTCATTACTAGGAGCATTTGGTTTTGTAACTAATCGCAGCTTTTAGAAGACTATCATACCCATAAACAGGGTCAACCTCACCTCCCCACTAAGATCTCATTTTCTGTCCCCTCCTCACTGAGTGTTTCTCAGAAACCTCCTGAATCACCTTAAGACTGCTGTTAATCCTAAATATGGGAGCCCTCTCAGAAAAAGAGGACTAAAGAAGACACAAAGCCTATTTTGCATAAACGTTTAACTCCTGCATTAGTACAGCTAATGCTTAGCTTAGCTAATGCTCTCACCATGTTCAATAACAAGACTCCATGATTTAAAAATAAAACGCTTAAGTATAACATCCCTATGTGCACAAAAGAACCGTTACAACTGATCATTCCAACTATCCCATTACTCCCAGTCACTGGGTTTTTACGGTCATGTAAACAGGCCAGAAGGTAGGAGATGAAGTGGTTTGGCAACTTCCTGTTGCAGTGGCATCAACCAGATATCGACACAGGCAGCGAGACCTCAAAACAGCACCTTTCAGCTTCTGCCTGTTTGAAAAGATTATCTGAGATATTCAACAACACTTATGATGTGAATATTACTGGACTTCACTCACAGTTAAAGTGAGTAAAAGAACACCCAGGCTGGGGTAAGATCAGTGTGATGTGCCTGGAATATTGGCAGCGAGCAGATCAATATTATCTTGTGTGAGATTATGTGAAGTTAATCAGCGGACTTAGAGAGCATTTGTTTTATTGAGAGCAGACGGCTGCTTCTTTTATTGCTCTTTTAACTAAAAGCCTCCAAATCTCCGACCTGAACTGCGATCAGCGTCGCTCACTTTGGAGGGAATGATGGAAACGTTCGTTATGTTGCCTCTCAAGTTTCTGTTTTAATCCTGTCAAACATCTAAAAACACCTCTGTGATGCTCACTCATGACGTACTCGTTATTCATCAGTCCAGAGGCTGTTTTCCCAGAAAGCGGATGTATTCCTGTAAGTGTGATGAACCTTCCAGGGCTCCTCTGATTAAGTTCTTGGACCAGAAATGAGAAACTTTGACCTCGTGATCTGGATGACTTATGAGACAGGTATCGGTGGAATTCTGCTGAGCCCATCTTCAAGGTTAAAGTTCAGATTTGTTCTTGTTGTGGTTCTCTGGAGCCTTTAATATTGATCAAATTCTCATTTGCACAGCTAAGGGCAGAATATCTGGCTGCTGCATTGATGGTTTCACTAAAAGGGAAGATTCAAATGATTGTATTATTTGACGGATCAAAAAATCAAGCTGAAGGACAGTGAACCCCCTTAACTTTGAGTAAAACTACAAGAGGGTATTTCAGTAAATTCTCATCAACAGAATTGATTTAAAAAAAAAAAAAACTATTTCAAAGTGAAAACTGTTCTTTCAAGAGTTGAGACAACTATTGACGCCATAAACACAATTTTGTGTTGCTGAGAAAAGTCCTTGTGCTGCATCCAACTAGGTCCTACAATATTTAGAGCTTTAGTCAGACATGAACCAAATAAACGCGCCCGCATGCAATCGTCCATCCTGCCGATTGTGGAAAAAGTCCAAACAAGCCCTCCATAAATTTCAGCAGACGACTGATTGGAACCATGTGGACCTTCAGCCCCTCTGATAACCGACTACCAACGAAAGGGATGAAATATGGGAAGCTGCCATCTGGGTCAGACAGGAAATCAACTCACCTTCATGTTGCCAAGACGCCTGGCCCGGTCAATGACCAGGAATTTTTTGATGAGGTCTCTGGGGGAGAGAAACGGAAACAGTCAGTAAATCCACAGCATTACAGCATGTTTCTAAACAGGAGAGGGGAAAAAAAGTGCAAACGTCATCCAGAACCAGGCAAAAATGACAACCGAATCATTACTGCAGGTAGACCGAGCTGTGTCTCCTTGACAACCTCTCATTTCAGGCAACAAACACATTTGCGCTATCCTATAAGGGAAAGGCTTTCCAAAGGTCCTGGTGAAAGGCAAGAGCTGCGGATAGTCTCAGAGTATTGAATTGCACATGTGAAAAGCTGCTGATGGGCTCAGGAATACAGCTGCTAAATGTTGTCAAGTCAGCGATATCTCCGCCTTTAATGCTGAAGTTAAGGTCTCTGAAATGATACACGGGAGAAATATTCTAATCTCCGCTGCTTTGCAAGGAGGATATGACTCAGAGGTGTTGAGGCTGCACTAGATCACATTTTTCACATTATAATAATACATTTTAAAGAGCTAAAGCAACATATAGCCATAACCATTTTTAATTACGATCCCATTCATCTGATATGCGGGTAAATGCAAAGTTTTACAGTCACTCTCAGGAGAGACACCTTTCCAAGTTTTTCCGAGTAGGAGATTTAGGTAATGTGAGGCTGCACCATGCATACTTTGAGGTAATGTGTAAGCCGTAACATCCAAAACAGCCTGGAGACACGAGGACATTTACAAAGTTCTTCTGTCTGCAGGCTGTGAGATGGACGGTTCAAAGGTGTTTAGCCGCAGGGTACTGAATTATCAGAGCAGGCAGTGTGTGTGTGTGTGTGTGTGTGTGTGTCCATTCATTCCAGAAGTACAGTGTCAGTAAAGAGCAAGTCTATGCACCCGGCCCCACGCCCAGATTGCGCGGAGCCTGTAATCTGGCACATTCCTGCACTCTTCAGCTGCTCTAATGGGCAGCTTAAACGGTCAGAGAACCATGCCAAATCAGCTGCGTGGATCATTAGCAAGTGTAGGTCAACCTCAGGGCTCTCTTTTGCTCCAGGGAGCTCATTGTCCTCAACTTAAAGGGATGCCACGACACTTTGAGCTCCCCACAAGGACTAATGTAGCCCAACCAATTGTTTGATGTATTGTGCTTAATTGAGCATGAAATGTTGCTAGCGTTAGTAAGTCCAGCGACAGAGAATGAGGTGTTCATGTTTAATCTTGAAAGGCTGGATAAACGGATGGACAGAGCCTGACAGAGAAACAGGAAGATGATAGATATCGACTGAAATGTACATTTTTGTCTTTTCTTCAGCAATGCTGTAAACAGAAAAATAAAGCCGCTGCACAGCAGTGTGAAGTGTGCTCAATGGAAGAGGGATAAACAGTGCGGTTGCCATTGATGAGTGAATTATGCATGACAATTAGAGATATTAAAAATGAATGTGTGACACAAACACAGAAGGATGCTGGGTCTAATTAAGCCTCTAGCCTGGTGTCAGGAGCTTACTTGACATAGAAATCCAGATGGCGAGGGAATTCTAGCTTTCCAGCGAGGATTTTCTGATAGATGCCGAACGGATTGTCATCAAAGAAGGGTGGGTACCTGTGGAGAAAGAAAACGTCAATTGCAGCAGGCTTATGCTGCGGCACATGGTTGGAGTGAGCTAAGGCAGTTTTGGATTCTGCAAACCAGCAGAAAGGACAGCTAAGATCTTCGACACATTTTTCTAGATGCTTTTTCTTTTTTAAACTAAAAGCAGCAGGTTGACATATAAAGACAAGATGGCTCTGGAGGAAGAGGAAGATGAAATACGATCACTTTCTGCTGGAGACAGAGCAGCCGTTGTTGTTGTGTTAGCATTTCTACCACCCACAGGACTTGTGCTAAATGCTTTCCTAGCTCTCCTGTTCTCCCCTCGGCTCTGGTGTGGACAAGTTATTACCCACAAATTACATAATGAGAGTAGCCTCTAAACACAACCCGCAGAGGAGACTGGCAGTTCATTGCACCAGTTTGTCGTGCCAATTTCCAATGAGGCTATCCAGAGTGAGAGGACTGTGGGAGCGGGGGCATCTGAGAGCACATCCCACTCATACGTTTTGTTGTTTTCATTTTTCAAAATGATGGTCAGTAGAAAAAGATTCTGTCTGGCTTAATCTCTAGCTACATATGAGTGCTAGTGCTAAAAAGGTTTTGTGCCAGTCTCGTATGGTTCCTTTACAAGTACAAATGTCTTTTTTTCCTTTCTGCTGGACCACTTTATTCCTTTCAGAGTCACAGGGAGGGTGCTGGATGCCATCCCAGGGTACACCCTTGAATGAGACGCTACTTCATTGCAGGGTTCTATGTGAGCATTTGAGGGTTCGGTGCCATGCTCAAAGGGACCTTGGTGGTGCTGTGAGGGTGTCCTGGCACCTCCACTACTACCTGAACACTTCCCATGTTTTTTCCTAACCAGGGCTGGAATTGAGAACCCTTAGCTTCTCAGCTTTGGCCCCTACAGATTTTTGCCTCAAATGATTCCTTTAAATACAAAATTTAAGATATTTTAGCATAAAAAACAGAAAAATCTGACTTTCCCTACAGGCTTTATGGAAATGTTTCTAAAAACAACACAAAAATTACACTGGTTCTTTTGTTAATCCAATAAAATACCTGTGCATTAGCATGGAGTTTTGGTAACTCTGGGATGCTTGTGCCCTATTATTTTCTGTATGTTTTTTATTTATTTATTTATTTACTACGTATACAGCATAATTGGTTATTTCTTCTTATCATCACTCTTAATTCAGAGTTTTGCTGTGTTTTGCATGCCAGTACCTCAGAAGTTAAGATTACAGCTCAAATAAGTATTTTAAACAAACTAGAACTTTTGTCTTCTAGGGAGACTTTACATCTCTAATTATTCATCAGCTTTTAATGATAAATGGTACTGATGTAAAATATGAAATTAATTTGAAATAAAAATTCTATTGGAAAAAAAAGCTTAGCTGGATAACTGCAGAAAATAAAATATTACCTGTACACAGGAATAATACTCATAATTTTAAATTATTGCTTCTGTTTTTGGGGCAATTTATTGTGGAAGCAGGCACCCTAAGTGATAGATAATCCAGGAAAGTGTGTCACTCAACTACATTGGCAAAAACTGGATGGAGGAAAACAAGATGTTCTGGATGGAAAAAGGGGTCAAATCCATTTTTATGCCATTAATGCAGAAAATACAGTCTGGGAATAGATGTGCATTAATGAGAATTTCAAAGTGAGTTTTGCCCTCGCATTAAGGACCTTTTTGAAGCTCTTTAGAATAATTAATATAAAACTGACCAGAAGCCATCCTCTCAGGCCAGGAGGTGACAAAACACCGTCAGGTAAAGGTAAATGCAGGCTGGATTTTGGTGTGATTGGAGTCTGCCTTCATACTCACAAGCACATGTACAACTGCAAACACACACTAGATGATTGGTTTCCATTCAGATGAAATCTGGCCCTGAAGACAGGATTATGAAAGAAAGACCAGTTTTTGCATCTGCACTCTTGCCTCTGTAGCTTGGGGACCTTGACCCGCCAGTAAATGTTTTTTCAACTTGTGTTTCATTCCAGTACAGGATCTGTCACCTCTGGGTTCTCAGATGCAGCTCTATGGATCACAACTTCGGATGAACGGCTTCATTCTGGTGTGAGACAAAGTCATTTCTCGTGGTAACATTCTAGCCCCTTCTCTATGGATATTTCTTCTCTCTCTGGACATTTCTGCTGGTATCTTAATCCTACTACTACTACTACTACTCCTACTCCTACTCCTACTACTTCTATAGCTGTGTAGAGGTGCACAAATGCCTCATTCTTAAAATCCTTCAGGTTTCTGTGTAAATGAAAAGACCGAGGTGAATGAAGCAAAACACAAAGCTCTCCAGCTTTGAAACAACTGATAGTTAGAGTCATTAGCATGTAAATCACGTCCCTCACTGAATATCATAAACCGTTCAATAATGATTCTGAATATTACAGATGGTTTTTTAGACATTTTAAGGACCAACGTAGCTCCCCAGATATAATGATACATTCAATATCTTGCAGGATCTGCAAATCTGAACACAGACCACTGAGAGATAACAGATAACAAAGTCACTTTGTTTTCTGACAAGGGGACAGACCAGAGTGTCTGGATCATACAGGTCGGATAAATTAAATTAACCTTTGAACAGTTGCATTTAACCAAATCAATTTTCTCGGGTTTACAGAGAATTTAAGGGCTCCAGGTATCAGAATATAACCCAATGGCAGAGATATACAACAAATCACAAAAGCTGACTGAGAGTGTAGAGTAAACCATAGTTTAAATGGGATTAGTAGCACTGCTCCCATTCAGTAAGTATACCCAATTACAAAGTGTTTTTCTGGCTTTTACGAATCCTATAATCACACAATGAAGAATATTTCCTGACTGTGACAATAAAAGCAGTTTGATGACCTGAGTAATACCTTTGTCTCATATACAGGCTCCTATTTTTAATGCTGTGACCTTCATCTCTGTCACACACACACACACAATGATCAGCTGTGTGAAGGTGCTCATATGATACAGTTGCTATGACATTCACGGTCATGCTTTACAAACACATTTTTTTCTATACCTAAGGTTAGAACATTCTGTAGACATTGCTATAACTCATAAAGGCATGACAAATATGGAAAGCCTTTAAGCTTCTTGAAGCTGCAACTCTACCTCTATTACTCTAATGGAAGAGAGCACCCTCTTGTGTTCGGTTTAGTAGAAACGCAAGGAGATTTATGGACTCTTACCCAGCAAGCATTTCAAAGATGAGGATGCCCAGAGCCCACCAGTCCACTGCTCGACCATGGCCTTTGCTCTGGATGACTTCAGGTGCCAAGTACTCAGGTGTTCCACACAAAGTCCAGGTTCTAGTCAGACACACAAGACCAGAGTAAGAAAAGCACAACCTGAAGAATCTGGTTAATCTTAGCAGGTGGGAACACATTCTTCATATACAGTCTTTTAGTCGTGAACAAAGAGAATGGGGGGGGGGGGGGGGGGGGGGTATTATTTTTGACTTTGAGCAAACAGCTGTCTTAGCAATAAGGCAAGTTAGTTAAGTGAAAGGAGGTTAAACATTGTAAGGGCCCGATGTACCAAAGGTTTGCATGTACTAATCCGTGTGCAATCTTGACATCACTCACAATGAAATGTGCAAGCTGATCTACTAACGGTGTGCAGTGAGGATGGTGGTGGTTGTTATTCCGTCTAAATATAGTCGTTTGGAAGGCCAGGTGCAAATCGCTCCATCGCAATTTATTGCAGATCTCCCACGAAACTCATGAAAACCAAGCATGCAAACTTTTACCATGAGCACACAATTGAGCACTCCTTATCAGACATCTTAGTTAATCAGGCCCAAAGACACCAGAGCTGTCACTACGCACGAAGGCTTTCTGTTCTTCCCTTGGATTGGAGGGGGTCACATCACTCTCTCTCCAAATTAAAAACCCTGTTCTAAATCAAATATCAGCTGTTGTGTCCAGGACAGTACTTCAGACACAAAGAGCTATTTAATGAAATGTACCCTTGCCATTAAATATTTAGTGAATATGAAGGTGGTTTTGTTAGTGGCCATCTGTCTGAGTATTTGATTAACACTCATTATACTAGGAGCCAACCAAGATGAGATCAATAAAAAGTGGCCAGGTAATAAGACATTAAGGTAATAAAATCTTACAGTTTAAACACATTCCAAAGAAAACATCCAAAGCCTGTTGGTCCGGTATCAATTTAGTATTAAAGCGGGTATCCTGCAACAGTTTTCCATATAATAAGCAAAGCCCTGCCATCTGTTGTTTACATCTTTACACAGTGGATGTAAAACAAGACTATGGTGCCTGAAAAGGTGAATGGTTATGCTTGTGTGTACTTCAAAGATATCTGGGGTGTGTGGATGCAGCAGCAATTGATCTTTTGACCAAGGGCTGTTAAACAATGCATGGACCTCTGAGAGCACGAAAGCTAGTCAACAGTAGAAAACATGCATCCTTCTGGCTGCTGGAGTAGAGGTTGAAAACCATGCACAGTGATCTCTGCGTCAGCCATGAAGTCCTCTGATGAAGAGCACTCAGCCCAGTGCCAGATTGCCATTGTCACTATTACTGCCTAGGTAATGACCTCTTTTGGGCAGTTGCCATAGAAACAGTCATTTATATGGAAATTATTTCAGCCTGGGTGGAGAGTGAGAAGGCTATTAATATGGGTATAGTGGACGGGTTTTGGCCCGTGCAAAAGAGGACACATGTTGCTCTTTGTGTCGCAGTGTCATCATAAGTATGTTTATGAGTCGCTTGGCCAGCGGGGGGCACTGTTGCAGCAGCAGGACGCCAGAGCTGTGACGACGCTCCATCATGGTCTGACCAGGAAAAAAGTGCAAGAGCGGTCTGGCAATGAGGCAGTCATCATCCTATCCCAGGCAATTCTGCTTCGCAACGTTGATATAAGTGACTCAGCTGTACATCAGAGAGGTATCTCCTCCCCATCTGTCTGGCTCTCAGTCCGGTGAAAAACATAATCTTACTCCATTACCTTTACATGGCAGTGGGGTTACACAGCCACAAGGGTAAAAAATGCTGCAGTAAGTGTGACTCACAGTCATCACTTTTACCCTATGGCGCAGTTTTACCTTTATGGAGGTCACGGCGAGGCCATCTCCACTGTATATCTGATGCAGACTAAAAGAAATCAATTGGGGAAGTCTGGCCTTCAATGGGACCACAAGGAGTTTTGCTCATTTTCCACATATAAAACCATTTTCTGAAGAACACAAACGAGATATGGGATGGATGGATTCACCTTCATTTTTCTATTCTTAGACTTGTATTTTCTGTGCACCCACACGTCTACTTCACTAATCATGTCTGAATAGCTTGCTGTGAGGCGATGGGACAAACTCATTTGAAACACATACTAATCAGTCCAAAAACCTCTTTATATGCGAGACACCTCAGCAACGAGGTTTTTAGAATACAAATACAAAAGGAAATATTGTGCATAATACAATTGCTATTGCAATTAGCCATCACTTAACTCTTTCTGCCGCTAACTCGGGCACATTCTTTGCAAAATCACAGCCTTTCAAAGATTTTAATTTTCTACTGTTAACTCTAAACAGGAACCTCCAATAAATTCGCAGCCTACCGATGAATGATTCGGTAAGCTTGAGTACAGGCTTTAATAAGTAGTAGTGCGTTGACAGTATTCCCTTCCCATTGGCAATCAATCCAGCATCGCACCGGGAACTGAGAGCACAAAATCCTCTAATGTAACTACCCACACACAGCAGGAAATACTGAATATCAAGAAAAGAGCACTGATGCATATAAAAGTCTCCCTTTATATAAAAAAAGAAACAGTTCCTTTTGACCAGACATATCAGCTTTTACAAAGCAGAATATCTGAATATAACATGCTGGTTATTCACACATTAGTCTCACGACTAAATAAATTCTCATTTTACTAAATGACATAAATGGTATGACAGCAAGCTAATGAGGTCCAGCCTCATTAGTTAAAACAGAATGCTGCCATTACAGTCTTTCTGCCAACTGTGTAACCACATAGTTATGCAGTTTTTTTTTCAGGGAAAATGTAGAGCAGAATATGCTTACCATTCTCTATAAACAAACAAGTTACCACCTGCTAATGAAGTACAAAATGATCTCTTATACCTTCTCCTTAAAATTTAGAACATGTATATCTCAGGTCTATTAAAATCAAACTGTCCATCTGTTTTCAGCCATGCTTGTTAAGAATGATCTGACCTTTCTGACCCCATACAGCCAATCAATCATCGTCTTTAATGTTCTTGGTAAACAGCAACTCATTAGCATTACTGCAGAGCCACACCGGGCCTATGAAACCTGTTTCCTGCATTACCATAATTCAAATCAGACAGTAGATTTAATGCAACAACCATAATCCAGTCTATAAATACTGTAAAAATAGTAAACTTTAGACAAGTGTAGTTAAAATTCTTGAAGTTTCTTAATAATAATGAAGCCTTTCACCACAACACGGTGAAATCCTTTGTGTTTGAGATCAGCGCTGATCAACACTGATTTCAGCGATCAATCATACCTGTCAGACAGCTTCTTAGCAAAGCCGAAATCGGTCAAGCGGATGTGTCCTTCGCTGTCTAACAGGATGTTCTCTGGCTTCAGATCGCGGTAAACGATTTCTTTGGAGTGGAGGTACTCTATTGCGCACACGATCTCAGAGGTATAGAAGAGGCCCGTGGCATTGCTGAAGCGCCCACGGCTACGCAAGTAGCTGAAGAGCTCCCCGCCTGGAACAAAGTCCATCAGCATGTACAGAAAGCGCTCATCGTGGTGGGTCCAGAACCTGAGAAATGACAGCACAAAACGGGATTTAATCAGTCAAGTATTTTAGGAATGTCACCGCACAAACCAATGTGTCCTCTTTAGAGCAAAAGTGTGGCAGGACTGTGGTGTCTGTCGAGTTGAGGAAATAAGATTAAATCGATGGCAGCGTCAGTCGCAGACGTTTTTGTCCCCCAGTGTGGTTTAGAGCAGGGTGTGACAGCTATATCAGTTGGGAGCTTTTCACAGGGATAAAAACGAGAGCGCTGTCACTGATGAAGATGGAGAAGGCTCCTCCATTTTCCATAAGTGTTGGCTGCTGGCCACAGAGATGATTATTGACTTGCTCCTACACTGTGACTTTATTTCCAAAGTTCTATTTAAAGCCTTTCCTCTTTTCTCAAACCTTGGACAACAGTCATAGTTTTTTAGCATACCATTCTGTACACAACCATGTACTCGACATCCAGGATGTGCTCCCAGTTAGCGTTAATCCATATCTATTTAATGATATATTTCATAGATATGGATTTGTCACTGAGTAATTACTAATAAGGTTAATACTTTCATTTACCGTATTTTCACGACTATAAGGTGCACCTAAAACACTGAGATTTTCTCAAAAATCGACGGTGCGCCTTATAATATGGAGCGCCTTGTGTGTGGACTGAGTTCCAAAATCTGCTGTGCGCCTTTGGTGGGTGCATGACGGTAAACGCTCCGCCCATCGATTAGCGGCACACCTCTGCGTAAGGATCCCCTAAAATGGCACCGGTCAAGCGAGACGCGTATGAATGAGGCTTACTTTAAACTGCAGGCCATCGAACATGCGGCTGAAAATGGCAATTGAGCAATCTTAGTGTTTTCACTTTATGAGGAGGCGGCATCTCTCCATACGCTCTTTCTAACCCTAACCCTAACTAGGAGAGGGTGGCCATCTTCCTAACCCTAGCCCTAACCAGGAGAGGGCGGCCATCTTCCCTAACCCTAACCCTAACCAGGAGAGGGTGGCCATTTTCCTAACCCTAACCAGGAGAGGGTGGCCATCTTCCCTAACCCTAACCCTAACCAGGAGAGGGTGGCCATCTTCCTAACCCTAACCCTAACCAGGAGAGGGCGGCCATCTTCCCTAACCCTAACCCTAACCAGGAGAGGGCGGCCATCTTCCCTAACCCTAACCAGGAGAGGGTGGCCATCTTCCGCACCTACTGCCACGACAAGATAACCGCGCCCAGCCCCATCACCAACATGGATGAGATCCCTCTGACTTTTGACATCCCTTTGACCCACAAAGTGGAGAAAACGGGACCAGCACGGTGGCGATACGCACAACGGGGCACGAGAAGTCGTCGTTCACCGCGGTTCTCGGCTGCCACGGAAACGGACAGAGCGCTGGATGACGGAAGGCGAACACTCCTTCACAAAGACTATGAGGCAGCGGCAGGCAAGTTATGCCACCATATGCGGGTGGATTGTAGACGCATGGGCTATGATACCGTCTTCATGTATTGGAAGAGCTTTCACAAAATCAACGCTGAACCGGAACCGGTCGGTGAGTCTGATTCAGATGATTAAGAAGAGGAATTCGGGATGTTGGACATTGAAATAGCGCAGCTGTTTAATTTAGATACAGAAGATTAAAACTTTAATGGTTTTGTGGCGGAAGAATGAATATTTTGTTGAATAAATGTGTCGAAACTCACTGTTTTACTTCCATTGTCATTTTTTACTGTATGTTTTAGCATGTGCCTAATAATACGGTGCGCCTTATGTATGTTTCAAATACAGAAATAGCACCGGTAACTGAGACTGCACCTTTTAATACAGTGCGCCTTATGGTCGTGAAAATACGGTAATTTAATTTTATTAGTGTATATTCAATGGCTGTGTCTTCAGAAATGTGAAATGCATTTTCAAGGATTTTCTACGGTGCATTGATTAGAGCTTACTTGCCACAAAGCATTCACTTTTAATGTTGCCCTAATCAGTCACCTTTCTCTAAAATTAAAGACCTTTCAGTGCATGTACTCACTGAATGCATCACAGTTTGATGTATTATTTTTCATTTATTCCCTGCAAACCTTGTTGAATTGACAACAAGTTGACACGAGCGCGAACAGATCTCTCCAAGTAAAGACATCTTAGAGCTTCTGCTGGCGTTTAGTGATGCTGAAATACATCGACAAGATCCAGCATGTTTCCTCAACCACATCCACCATCTCAGCCAGATCAAAACCTGTCTTACAGGCTAATGCAGTAAACATGTGCATGGTGAAACAAAATCCAAGTGTCATAATGAACAGTGTGACAAAAACTGAACAAAATCATATCCCTGGACCCTTTTTCCCTGCTCTCCATTCACTGTGGGTAGAAAATGGGGGGCGGGACTCACAGTCGGATAATGAAGGGGTGTGTAACCTCCGTCAGCACCTCCTTCTCATTGTGGACGTGTTGCTCCTGTTTCAGCCGGATGACGTCAGGGATTTTCATCTGTTTTAGGGCGTAGAAAGTGCGTGTCTTCTTGTCCTTAACTAGAAAGACTCGGCCAAAAGTTCCAGTTCCTAAAGTGGGTGAGACAGAGGTGAGCAAGGGTGGAATGATTTTATAGCAAATGATGAGCAAGTGACTGGAATTAAACATTAATTCTTGCATTCAGATGAGAATCTTTCCCTTATACCCTTCCAAAATTAAAACAACTGAATTTGTAGAGAGAAAAACTTTATTGGCAGATTAACACGCATTTAGTTTATCTTAACATTTATGTGTTGTCAATTTTAAATATATTCAACTGGCTACTAATTCAAATTAAACAAACGTTTGGAAATGGAAATCACAAGATATAAGCTAGGAAATAATGCCTACTCAACTTATGATAAGATGTTTGAGCTTTTCCTATTCAATTTATACTACACATTTTTATTTTCAGAGCTTCTTAATAAGAACCGTGGTAGTCTCCTGAAAGCAAATAAAACATAAAATCTAGAAATATGGTCTGAATCTGCTGCATTGGGACGCACAAACAACTGAGAATTAGTTTCTGTCATCTTCTCACTACTCCTATCTGGTGATATATGAAGAGCTGGACAGGGCTGCAGAAAGATATCAACCCAGCAGCAGGGACATATATGCACAACTTCACCTTTACAAGATTCTTGATCTCTCCTAACTTGACCTGTATTCAGCATGAAGAAAACCCTCGGTCCTTCAGAATGACTGTCTGACCTGAAACTGATGAGACCTGGATTCCTTCTAGACAATAATTGGACATACTGTATGTGATGACACTTTCTGAACGCCTCAGGTGCTGATGCAGTTTCTCTTCCTCTAGTTCCCCTAATATCAGTCAAATAAAGCAGCACTGCTCGATGCACCACTATATCAATAATCATTTCTATCTGAGGTCAATGGTTAGAAGACATTATAAAATTATAATATCACAAAAAGGTTTCTGGTCTCTTTACTCGCAGACAAAGCTACACCATTTCATTAGCAAAAAAAAACTTGTAAAAACCTGTCAATCAACTAGTCTGTAGAGGCTTGCAGAGCATTTTGAACTTATTTGAGGGTTAAATTAATGTGTGATTGTATATAATGTGCATTACAATGGTATAATTATACACAGTACATGGATAGAAGCCACAACTTTATTCTCCTAAAGTTCGTTGCCTGGAAATAAAAAGTGCTCTAAAATGTTTCTGCTCTTGGTATCATTTATTCTGCACTGTCACATTTTTTGGGCCAATAATCCTGTTTATAGCTTCTGAAATCCTTTTATTGGACAGTTCTGCACAGTCGGCCGTTCTATACTTTTCTGCTAACCTCCTCTGGTCCCTTTGCACGTGAAAGAAATGCTATGTGTTTTCAAGTGCATCCAGGTTTATTAAACCAGGAGCAGCGTGGATACATGTAGCAATAATATGAGATTATTTTTTCCAATTTTGAGACCCACGGGGACAAAAGCATAAACTCCTTCATTACCTCACCGTAGCAGATCACAGGGGATTCTAAAAAGTGTTGTCTCAGTAGAAGTCATCTAATGGGACCCGCACTTAAATATTTAAAGGCAGTTTAAAACTAATGTGAAATGTAATGGTTTACCAACACTTGGTATATTTTCCAGTCACAGCTGAGACTTAAATAAGTACATTTTTTATGATGTTTTTCGTGGATTTTGGGCGACCGCATATTGCCATAGGGGTTTAAGTAGCAGTTATTGGACATCTGCTTAAGTTTACAGTTGTTCTGAGGCCAGATGCCTTCAGTCTCTCTGACCTCACACTGTCCTGTGCTTGATGCTGATGGTTCCTTCATACACATGAGGAGCTTTTAGGATGTTTTTCTTTCTGCCCTGAGCGTAGCGGTAGACAATCGATGACTATAGACAATAATAGCCACTATAAACCACTGCAGCCACCTATTACACACATACACACATGCATATGAATATAAATCAATATGTATACACACATATAGCACTACGTACCGCCATAAATCCAGTAAAGGTTAGAGCCATTTCACCGGAACCATAAATGTGAAAAAGATCAGTAGTAAAAAAGGGTTAATTTATCAAACCAATAAAGGTTTACAAGGCAGTATATTGCTGTATGAGATGAGAACAAACTGCAGTAGAGAAATGCCATACTAATACTTGAAACTACAGTACACGTTTACCTAAACACTGTCAAATTTGTCTAAATAAACAACAACTGCACAACACATTAAGGGAGTGAAGCACGGGTCATCTTGCTGAGTTGCTTTTTGCAGGTGAACACACATCTTTCAAGCAAAAAAAACCCCAAACTCCTAACGCTATCTGCCAGATTTGAAGCCATCCATACATAAATGTGAACATTATATTTGTTTCAGAAACAGAAAATGCCGTTTATAAGATATTTGGTTATTTCATGGTTAATAGTCAAATGTGTCACTAGCATGAAATTCACTAAATAAATGTTACTGTCTATGAAACTTTTAGGATCATACATCCTAATTTGATTTGCCATATTCGAGAAATTAGTGTAAGTGCCACATTATAGGAATGAAATTGGTAGTATGAGAACGGTAGTATGAGTTAATTAAAATAATTAACTTAATACTCCAGTCCTTAAAAGTCTTGCCATATTTTTATAAAAATTCTGGATCGATAATAATCATTCAAACTCAATTTCTAACTAATTTTCTATCTTTGGACCCATCTTTTTCCCCTTATATTCTTACTTGTAATGTCAAAATAAGCTCATGCTGCAGAACTTTTAACCTAAAGCATCTTCACAATTGTTCCTTTCCATTTAGAAACTAACTATTCTGGCTAGAAATCACCTCTGATCATTTTAATGGACAATATTTGTTTCTTTCAAACTGAAATCAACCGTAAGACACACCTCTGATTTTAGATTCAGGACAGCAGCGGTAAAAAAATCACGGACATTTCTGCAGCGTGCTTCTTCCAAAGGATCACCTGGAGTTCTTGGACACACCAAAACACCCAATCATTTCCACCCACAACATCCAGAATAGAACTGGATCAACAGGCCGATACAACATTAACACACATTTGGCTGGTGTGCACAAATATTTCATGTGTTTAAGAAAGAAGTCACACCTGCTCGGCTATGTACTGCAACACGTCATTTCGATTAAACACTGCCAAAACCGTTCAACACCAGATAGACGCGGGTGTAAATCCGCTGATGTGGTGAACCCATCGGGTTCCACACAATCTCAGTCAAGTCTTTAACATTAACAGGTAATCATAATTAAAACCTTCACTCTATTAAAACCCAGTGCAATAGTAGGAGGTGCTGGGGAGCAGAAACCACAAAACCTTTAGTGCTTTGTTCACTTTTTGGCTCATTTATTCATTACAATATTCAAGTCAATGTGAGAGGAGATCATTTTAACTCTACACATCTCATTACCAATCAGAAATACCTGAATTTACTGATGTGCCAGTTAGTCAAACGTCTATACAAATAGATTAAGTATCATCCAGTGATGAAAACAACAAATATCATGTAAGTGCCGTAAATCCAACCACGTGAGAAGTCAAAAACTAACAATTTGGGACAAAGAATGAATAATCCAAAGCCTGTGTGCTGATTTTCTGCACAATGTTTGGCCATAATATTACACCTTGCTGCTAATCAGCCGCCTTGGCTGCATGAAGTTGCATTATGTGAGCACTGAACACACACCCGAGGAAGGACGGAGCACACACTACTTCTTTTTTTACAAACCTGCTGATGTCATAAATCAAAAGGCTGTCACTTTGGTATGTTCTGCCCGAGTCATTATCAGCAACCAAGCAGCGACAAGGGGACCAAAGCTGGAAATGACCAGCTCAGTTCAGCAACTGCGGCTGATGTTTCCTGAAACTGGGTCACCCCTCTCTCCACCTGCTGTAGCCTGGTACTTAGGGAAATAAATGCACTGTACATGTCATAATGCTCAGGTTGCACTGCAGAGAGCAAGTTCTAGGGGCAACAAAACCACTTCACTCCAACAAATCCCAAAGTATGATGTTGGGAATCGGACTGTGTTGAAGTCATTTGCTCTGATGGGAATTGTGATCCTGCCCAGCTCATATAGACTCAAGTGACCAGGCCGGATAATTCTAATTGAGCAAGAGTTTCCTCACGATGTCAATGACAATTAAACAGCAGCAGGCCGATAAAGAGCTTTACTTGATTTGTTTTAGGGAGCAAATCCTCTCATCAACAAAATGTCTCAGGAAATTGGATTTTTATGCAGAGCTCATAAGCTGGAAGCTTTTCCCCAGTAGCGCAGTATGAATGTTGTTCCCTGCTGCACATGTCTCTGATGGCCCATAAGCTCTCCATCTTTGCCGCCTTGCTGCCTGCATGCAACCTAATGCATCTTATGGGGCTGATATCATTCATGGAGATGCACTGCACAAAAACGTCATCTAGAATGTCACAATTTATGTCGCATCTGCCGGCAAAATAAAACTCTAATGATGGATAAAAAGGTTTATTAGATGATACAGGCACTTCACTAAGTAAAGTTTTCATATTATTTACAGCACCATCTGGCCTTTTATGGTCCAGCTGCAACATTTGTGGTAGCAACTCAGCACCACAGCGCTGTAGCGGACTGATCAGCTCGTGAAGTAGTAAATGTATCCCAAATTTTAAATTAGGATTATACAGAAGGGTCCGACTTTAAGGCTGACATGTAAAGCTAACCTGTCTGTCCCCGGTTATTGTTTAAAATCCATCTACATCCTCTCCGACTACAATTTTTAACAGCTCTTTAAATTTTCCTTCACCTAGAGATTCTTATTTCAAGTCCTCTTATCATAAAAATGATGCTGCAGACTTTCTGAGAGTTAGCTTTATACAAGATAACTCATATTTAACATTTCTGTTTGAAGAAGTCCATTCCAAGATGGACCAAATAGTACTGTGTGCAACGTGCGAGACCAAAATGACCCCTCTCCCAACAACCCTGTGACATTGGCATGATCAATACGTTGGATGGAGCAAACATTAATCAAATGTCAGTAAACAGTGGTAAACAAAATGGAAGACACAGATGTAAGACTTAAGAATCTTAAGGGCTCCTCATCAAACAGATCATGGGTGTAATATCAAAGATTTCACAGCAGTCACTTTATCTTCACTTCTTCCTAGAAGTATATGGTCATATAAAGACGTTGCCACACTGTGTGTGGGTGTGACAGCTGATATACTGATCATAAACATCAATAATAAATATAAATTACTGAAGGAAAATATTAAACAACCCCCCATATGTGGCCCTGAATGAGGCTGATAATAAAGAATTGCAGTATGTGGTAGCTGATCCTATTAATGACTTTAACATAAGACAATGTTGGAATAGGCTGATCAGGTTGTGTCCCACTAACCATATTAGAGGATAATATGATGTTCAACATGTCTTTTCGTAAGGATTTAAGTACAAGTTCCCAAGGGGACAGAGATAAAGAGATAAACAGCATATCTTGACATGAGTACAGATGTTTTTGTTTCTGCTGCAGGACATTTGAGTCATTTCCAAGTAGAACAGAATGATCCCACTTATCTCAATATCAACTCATGCCAAATGCTTTTATTTGCCATGATGCCCTACTTTATAAGTTGGTTTAGATACTTATCTGATGGTCTTTTTCAACAGCCAACCAGATGCTAAATGTTTACATGTACAATTCTTCTGTGATTACATACAAATAAAACAAAGTTGCAGAGGGATAAGAAATAATAATCACCCCTGTTACTAAAAGAACCAAGAAGAAAGACAGAACTATAATGCTAATACTCATGATCGGATTGAGTAGTTTGCGTCACAGATTCAATGTAATTCGCTGCAATTATTTGCCAGAGACTTGAAGAAGTGGCTAAAGTAAAGCAAATGGATATATTGAATGTGAAAGCATGTGTCTAACTTGCCAGATCGGTCTCGTTAGGGACTCACCGACTGTAGCGATGGTGTCCAGGTCATCGAGACAGTAGATCCGGACGTTTGGCGGTGGTGAGCTCTCTCCAGCCGAACTACCGGCGCTGCTTTTATTCTCTTTCACGGGGTTTGTCTCCATGTTGAATCCAACTTTTGTTTTCGAGGAAGCCATAAATAAGATTATTTTCAGGACAGGTTTGTTATATTAGTTTGCAACTATCCAGTGGGACGCTTGAAGAGTTTATATCAGGTCTCATTTCTGGCCATTGTGAGTTCACGTCAGTCCATCTTCTTTGTCCGGCTTTCGTAGCGCAGTTCGGTTTCAGATACTTTTACATTAGACTAATGCAGACAATACGTTACTCACGTTTATTCTCACCTCAACTGGTTTAAATATACAATAAGCACAAAAGCTACAGAAGTAAGAAAGACAAAGAAAGCCGGTGACAGGTGCACTGCACTGGCACGTAGCACTACCGACTAGTTAGCAGCTAGCACTCTATAGTGAGCTAACGGTTCAAGAAACATTGAAGAAACTTTGTATAATTCCACTCCTAAATTGGAATTATTAGCTTTCGGGTGCGTAACAATCCCGATAAATCCTACGGCAATTCTCACCAAAGATTTCCAGTTTCCATCTTTATTTATTTGGCAACAACCCTAGACCTCACCCAACAGCTCTTCCCTGTCCACATCAACCAGGAAGACGTCACGCGGCGTCACTGCCCACACAATATCCGGTCGCGGCTTTTCACAATAATGGTAAATAAGATGGTTTGGTTTCATGAGACGATTTCCTTTCCAGGTTCATCTTTCAGCTTCCGGTAAATCTTGACCTGACTACGTGTAACTTGATACACCTGGAAAAGACAAACACGCTGCGTGTTGACGCTATGGAGCCAATGAAATTGGAGCTATAGAGGGGATTTACCCAATAAAGTGTGAGGAATCGAGAATGGGTGCGGCGATCGAAAAACTCGTGTTTATATTAAAAATAGATTTTAAGGATAAACTACAACTACTGGTTATCTTAACCTGATAACACGCGTAATAAGTATGGATGCAATACGCTGTCCCAGTTATTGGTTACAACTGTCAGAATCAAATCAATTGGAATTGTTATTTTCTGATTTTTTTCTGACATTTTGAATTTTAACATAAATCTATCTAAAAAAAATGTTCTCCTCTCCTCTCCTCTCCCCTCCGCTCCTCTCCTCTCCCCTCTCTCTCTATCCATCAAGGTGTCGCCACCTTTATAGCTGTACCTGACCTACTGACCTCTGACCCCGCTGACCCACTCAACTCTACCTGCAGTTTACTATAATTAATATAATTAATGTATTTGCATGATCTCTGCCTATTCTCTCTACCTGTCCTCCCCCTTCTCCTCTCTTTCTATCCAGCCCCCCATCGGCAGGAGGGTCCCCCTACATGAGTCTGGTCCTGCTCAAGGTTTCTTCCTGTTAAAGGGGAGTTCTTCCTTGCCACTGTTGCTTGTTGGGGGTCAGGCCCTGGGATTCTGTAAATCTCCTTGAGACAATTTTGATTGTAACAGACACTATGTAAATAAAGATTGACTGATTGACTACTGGGGTGTAAAGGAAAGGTTAAATGCAGAGGTCAAATACACTGTCATTAATTGGCATGTGTGCAAATATTTCTTAATCTATGTGTTTGCAGCTCTGTTTGCTTTTGACCTGATTTGCTGATCTTTTCAGTAATGCACCACCACATTTTTTAAAAATCTAGTCCTCTGCAACTCATCTCTTCACCAATGAATACTTATTTTATATATTATCATGTTACTTAATGTCTCCCTCATTGTGAACCTTCAATTTTTTTCACATTTTTATAACACAGACAGGTAAGTGTAGATTCGATTCAGTTCAACTTCATTTATGCAGCATCTTTTACAAACACAATTTTTTCTAGACAAAAAAATCCAGAGCCTGACCCCAAACAAGTAACATTGACAAGGAGGCTCGTGTAACACCCCAGAATGCAAAAAATAATGCTCATAACAGCAAATGTGTTGGTATATACAAGAGTCAATGAACAAAACATTTACAATAAGGATATATGTACAAATGATGACAAATTATAATACGTTGAAGATTGGAAGAGGTTGTACAAAGATGTTACATGTAACTCTTATGTCATGTATAGCTCCCCAGGTAAGTATAGGTCATACTTCCATGCTATACTGGGCTAAAAAACATTCCTTGCATCCACAAATGCAGTGGAACGTATGTCCAAAATGGAGCAGAAACTTAAAAGACTCAAAACCATTATTTCAAATTGTTTTCACTACATAATTGGGACCATTCAGCATTTTCATTTCCTGATTTGCAAACCTACTTATTACCTAAGTTTTAAGATTTTTTTTGTTCAAAGCAGAAATTTGTATTCATGCGGTGACCCGTCTGGGCCGTGAGTCGACTAGAGATGTGTTGGATTTAAAAAGAGGATTTCTTATATTTGCTTCTGCGTCCACAAACTGTGAAGGCATTTGGTTGCCGACCATGATTCGGCTCCAGCTCCTCTAAAGCTGTCTGTCACGCGTTCAGAAAAGAATAAAGGGCTTTAGGAGGATTTCAGGCTGAGAGATAAGTTTGTGGGAAGCTCTTCTAATTCACCTGCTTTAGACAGACTTTGAGTAATTACCTTAGTAAAGAATATCTTTCTAATATCAACAAATGAGCTGTATATATTAAGTTTATTACAAAGAAACTTGGTAATCGAACAAAATGATAACTTACTACAATATTCATGAGGAAAATGTCTGTGCACATTATTTAAAAAATCGTATCAGTTTATTAAACACAACTAGAAATCTGGTGAGGTGTTCAGGGCATGTCCCTCCGGTAGGAGACCCCCGGGGAGACCCAGGACACGTTGGAGAGACTATGTCTCTCGGCTGGCCTGGGAACGCCTGGGGATCCCTCCGGATAAGCTGGAGGAGGTAGCTGGGGAGAGGGAAGTCTCGGCTTCTCTCCTTAGGCTGCTGCCCCCGCGACCCGACCCGGATAAGCGGTAGAGAATGGATGGATGGATGGAACTAGAAATCAACATCTAAATTTTTGTTACAAAAGAAAAATATGACCAAGAATTCCATCAGTTGCTGTCAATAAATGTAGAACCTTAATTCCCTTGTATAAAATGTACATTTAAGTGTATTTTTCATGTCAAGTCAAAACTGACAGTTCTTATTTTTTTTTATAATGGAATTGTAAAAATAATGTCGTTGCATTGCTGTGTCTTTCTAACATGTGTCTTTCAATGTCAATTACAGTAGGATTTAAAGGGGTCCCTTAATATAATAATATCTTCAAATTTAGCGTGGGGACATGTTGCTGTTGGTGGGTGAAGGAAATCACATGGATAAAAGCAATTGGGAGTTTGTTAGTGTGACTATCCACTTTCTACCGAGCAACATGTCCAAAAGATGTTGTTAATTTGGTTGATGTTGCTAAACTAAACATTAGGGGCGGTACTGTACCAACCATTCCCCGCGGTCATATCGGAACAAGGCACTTGGTTATTGTACAACAATGATGTGTTCAGATAATGATAGATTGTTTTCTTACCCTCTCTGTACTCACACCTGTATATATGCATTGTGTAGCCTCCCCTTCACCAGGAAGCATTTAAGAAGATGAGACGAGACGAAAGAGACAATTCACATGCAAATTTCCTACAAATTATTTCTTTTGATCTTTCTAACTGGACAAATTTAGGTAATCTTTCCCACAGAGTAAGAAGCAGTAGTTTGACTTTAACTGGTGGAGATATAAATGCGTTCTCCTGAATAAAATCATTTTCTCTGAAAAGGTAGAGGAAATAGATTTGTTGGCGCTGAGTCCAAACAAGTACAAGTACAAACAATTTATAAATGGTATGATTATGATGTTCACGGAGGCAAAAGGTTTATTGACCGGATGTCTTAAATTGCTAACAGTCAGATAAGAGACTCTTTGGAATCATAGCATTTTACCCTTTTTGAGAAAAATAACAGATCCTTCCTGAGAGTTTGCAACAGTCTGCCTGCAGAATTAATGCATTTACCAGTAAATATCAATATTTAGACCATTAAGGTCAAAGCGTGTTCTGGACCAGTAGGCATTCCACGAGCATCATTCCTCAGTGTGTGAACGTGACTCCTCTCTGGCCGTTTTAGTTGCAGCCACTACTATTATCGGTCTCATAAATTCTTCCCCCATCTGCTGAAGTCAGTCATACAGTAATATGAGCATCCAGCTGTGTAATGTGGCTCTTCTAATGGTTTCACCCACACTTTGACCACTGTGCATATCCAGAAGTTCCCATATAATGTGGCCTCCTGGCCAGTGCTGCAGGAGGAGGAGTGGTCCTATCAGGATAATGATGGGAAGACACCAAAAACTGAGAATAGTAATGCTATGAACACTGGTTTCAATTGTTTTATGGGAAAATAGCCTGCCAAGTTAACAGTGATGATCATCTTTTATATTTTTCTTGTTTTTTAATGTTTTTGCTGTTGTCCTCATAGTGTATGTTATTATATTGGTGTGATAAAAGGGTGTCTTGATGTGAAGACAGTAAATCTGATGCAAGGCCCAAAGCCTAGAGTTGCTACTATCTGTCCTGAATACTCTAAAAAAAAATGGTTAAACACAAAATCCAGATAGAGCCTCACACCACAAGAAAATCAGTTTGTTTGATACCAAAAATCTATTTTTTAAGACCATAAACATTTCTAATGTTAAATATTTGACTTCTTTTTGCATTGGGGCATACTTCAGAACAAATGCTAAGACGTCTTGTGAATCCAGATTAACATAAACGCCTTATAGCCACATAGCGATTCTCTCAATGCTACGTTCTCCGCACGTTTGTGGATGTGTGTTTATCTCCCCAGGTATTCCAGCACCATCCCAGAGTTCAAAAACATTCACACTATTGGAGAGAAGTGGCTCTTAGGAGAGAATGTGTGAATGAATGGGGTGTGCATCCTGTAAATTCCGGGTGACTTATCCAGGGTTGATTTCTGCACCCAGTGGCTGCTATATAGGCTTCAGCAACCCCCATAAATGTGATCAAGAATAACCGCAGATGGGTTTTGTGGACCTGCATGAGATAACAATAAGACAAAACAAACATTTTGTGGACAAAAGCTCTGGAAACATTTTATTTGTTCCTTTCTATTTCCAGTGCCCATTTTCTGGCTGTCGTGTGGCCGTAACAGCTCTATAGATGACAAAATTATACAAAAATGAGTGAAATGCAAAAACATGGTTGTGATTTGAGAGGACACCTCATTTTTTGGAGGTTTTTGGCTCTGTTTATGTTGTCTGTGTAGATTCTCAATCATCCAGGTCATCGTATCCAAGGTAGTTTTCTCTGTCAACTGGACTGTGTTTCTTCTCTTTTGAAGACGTTTCACCTTCTATCCAGAAGGCTTCTTCAGTTCTGAACTCGCTGGGGACAGAGCTTGAAAATATAGCCCCTGTGGACCATTGGCATGTTAATGATCTGAGTGGTCACCTGAGTGTCATTGGCAGGGTCGTTGGCAGAGTCGTTCACCTAGTTTCGGTTGAGGTGTCGCCCCTTTGTCTGCTGGATCACTTAGTGGTGAGTCACTGGGTCTCCTGAAATTGTGTGAACGTTTGTTTTGCTGTTGGAAGCAGTGGAGGACTGCATTGTATGTGGGTGACAGGAAGTGCCTCAGCCCACCAACTCTGTTTAAGGATGGTTTTTCCAATTTGACATCGATGGCTTCCTTGATACCCCTCTCAAACCAGCGGTCTTCTCTGGCCAGTACCCGTACTTGGCTGTCCTCAAAGGAGTGCCCGCTCTCCTTTAGATGTAAGTGGACTGCTGAGTCTTGATCCGAAGTGGTGGCACGTCTGTGTTGTGCCATTCTTCTGTGGAGAGGTTGCTTGGTTTCCCCAATGTGCAGTTCCTTGCATTCCTCCTGGCACTGTACAGCATAAACAACATTACTTTGTTTTGGTCTTGGTGTCTTGTCCTTCGGGTGTACCAGCCTCTGTCTGAGAGTGTTGCTGGGTTTGAACTGAACCGGTATGTCGTGTTTCTGGAGGATCCTCCTAAACTTCTCAGAGACCCCGGCCAGATAGGGCATCGAAACGCTGTGGCGCTTGTTTCTCTCCTCCTCTTCTTTGCTGGGGTCTCGTTTTCTTGAGGTCTGGGTCCAGTCTGGGTAGCCACATGTTTTGAGAGCTGTCTTAATGTGGTCCTGTTCCTTCTTTCTGCCTTGAGATGTGGTGGGTATTTCTTTGGCCCGGTGTTGGAGGGTTTTGATCACTCCCAACTTGTGTTCCAGTGGGTGGTGAGAGTCAAACTGGAGGTAATGGTCGGTATGTGTAGGTTTTCTTGACTGCGCAGTCCAGAAAGGCCAGACTGTTTCCTTTTACATCTTTCTGGGTGAATTTTACATGCTTGTCTGTTTTGTTGAGGTGAGGTTGAGGCTTTCAATTCTTGT
Source organism: Takifugu rubripes (assembly GCF_901000725.2). NCBI lineage: Eukaryota > Metazoa > Chordata > Actinopteri > Tetraodontiformes > Tetraodontidae > Takifugu > Takifugu rubripes. The sequence goes on along the minus strand of NC_042292.1, from coordinate 1,527,628 downwards.
GTTCGAATTTTGACCCAGGTGTCGTCCACATACCTGAACCAGTGGCTTGGCGCAGTTCCTGTGAAGGATGTCAGGGCCTGGGATTCCACCTTCTCCATGCCTTCTCTGTACTAGAAATAGCCACCGTCTTCAAAAGAGAAGAAACACAGTCCAGTTGACAGAGAAAACTACCTTGGGCTCTGTTTATGTTGCACTTTTATATACTGCATATATAATTGAAACTTTTTATGGCTTATTCTGTTTCAAAACAAAATCTTTTTCTGTTTTAAACCAAATACAGTTTTGTTTGTGTGATATTCTGATATTGAAGTGCCGCCTATATTTCTTGAAAGCTTGAAACTGAAGGAATCCCTACATTTCTAGGTTGGGTGGAAATCCAAAAAAATTCAGAGCATGTACTGGGGTAACGCTGGCTCGGTGTTATGTTCAATATCAGAAACTCACACAAACAAAACCTTAACATATCTCTTTTCTCAGTTTTTATTTTCAAATAAGAAAAACATTGCTTTTTTTGTCTTTATCTGTTATTCAGCTTTGTTCCATTTTTCTGATTTATTTTAAAACCAAACAACCAAAACAATTTTTTCAATTTTCTGATTTGATTTTAAAGCGGAATAATGAAAGCTTGCAGTGAATCTGCAGATATGCCTGTACTTCCAATTATGACATTTTCAGAAGCACATTGACTTAACTAGAACTGACCCTTGATACAGTTTCTCCTGTATCCTAACTGAACTGTTTCATGTGTGATTATTAATACGGGGCACAATGTAATCCTGATTCAAATGATAGAAAAAAGACATGACGTGAGGGTTCAATCACAAAATAGGCAAATTAAATTCTTTTAAACCTTAATTAGGCTGTAATTACTGCTTGGATCTTGATTGACAAATTTTCAAATTTCAATACGAAAGCACTCTTGCATGCTTTTATTAGATAATCACTGTTTTTTTTTACATCCTACATGACCACACTGAGGAGGACACGAAGAATAAATCAAGTAGAGTGTTTAATCATTTCTCACTGAGTTCTTCATTCCTTCTGTATGCGGATTGTGAGGAAGGTTTTAAAGGTCTTTGATTATGTGATGGAGGAAAGCTGAGGAACACTGGTGAACCTTTGCTTGGCTTCACCCTACTGTAATTCTATGTTGATACAGATGACAGTGGAGACAGGCGTGGCTAGTAAAACACCTCCTCTGTCTTACTCTGCATGGACTTCATGGGCTTGTGCGTTGCCCAACTGTCATTGGTTTTTCCATCTTCTCACTCGATCATCCTCTTGTGGCAGTTTTAATTTTGTTTGGGAGGCTGAACCCATGCAGCGCTGCAATCTCTGGAGCCACTTCAGCCGAAGTCTTGTCAAGAAAACAAAAGTTTGGCTGACACGGCACGTTCAAACCAAAGTGATTCAAAGTTTGCAGGACTGAATTAAATGGGCCTGATTGTCAAGAAATCCTGCAGCCTGCACATTTTTACGGTATATATCTGTATCTGTACATTGTGGCTGCTTTGTGGTTGTTTATTATATCACAGAATCTTTTTTGTCACTTAGTTTTGACCGTATTTGTCTTACATTTTCCTCCCAATATTACAATAGTGTAAAAACAATCATTATGAACAGTTTTGATTGATTTAATGATTCTGCATTACTTGATTATGTCATACATTTTTGATACTACTGCTGGATGTGGCGTGCATTTGTATAGGATTAAAAATGATACTTACATAAGTTAATGCATTCTTATAAAATATTGACACAGTGAAATTATGCACACAGAAATGTGGATGATTGCGAGAGAGATTTCCCACATTCTTATATGGAATCTTTAAGCACACCATTATAACTAAAATATATGTGGAAAATGCATTCAGATGATGTCAGGAAATCGTTCTGATGTTATCTTTACTAACATCACCCAATTACAGATACCTGAAAGCCTAATGCCTCGCATTTTGTTTTATGAGCATATTTATATCATAGGCGAAGCCTTATTAATTTGGATAATATTACCCTCCCATGATCCATGAACAGTTTACCATCCACCTTCTCCTGTTATGTTCTAACTGTGGCTTTAGAAAAAAACAAACTGTTTTCCCCCAGATTGTCAATTTTACAGTAATTTTCTGCTAGGAGAGTGATTTTCTGTGCGGATAGAAACGATTCAGCTGGTTTGATGTGGATTTTTTTAAAAGACAACCAACAATTTTTTGAACTTTTTTCTGCTTTGGAGGATTACCATTAAGAGGATGATGGCAATTGATCATGTAAATACAGGTTAGGGATTTAAAAAAAAAAACTCTTATCAAATTTATAGAGATAACGAGGGCAAAGGAAGAAAGAAAAGCTGAGCTACAAGGATCTGATGCTGCTGGGAGGCAGTAATCAGCCAGATATCACTAATATAGAGCTTGACTCTTTGAAATTTACCTCAGCCTCAAAAGGGACATATTACCCAGCTTCCAGACTTGTTTAGATGTTGTGCAAAAGATGAAACTCATTAAACATTTCTGGCAGAATTAAAGCGCTCATATCAAGTATTTGTTGACCCAAAACCAGCCCCTGACAAGTAAATACTAAAGCTGTGAGAATTGAAGTGAAAATAGCCACCTGAACCTAATCATGGCATTACAAAGGGAAAGCTCGAGTCATTTACCATTAACCACATTATCTACCACAAAGATAATGTGGTTATTATCATTTCCAGGATAAATATTTGCCAGCATCATTCCTGAATAATAGCCCTGCCCCTCTGACAGATCTATCTTTACACTGCACACACTGGTTGTTTAAAGTGGCTGTCTTAGTTTGAAGTACCCATGCTAAACCCCTCCCAAAGAAAAGCAATACCCAACCAGTCCAATATAAACAGTCCATTGCTTATTTTCCCTCAAAATAATTCATTACGTTGGCTGATTTCTCACACTATGATTAGTTGGTTAGCCGGGGTCACATAATAATGCCTCTCTTTCCCACTAAAACTAACATATTTGCATGTGTGTTACACTATAACAAGCCGTATCTCTGGGTCCCGATTTAATCAGATTTCAAATTCATTGCTGAATTTGTTGTGAACATTTTGATATTCACTTCCATTTTCAAACCATCACATAACAACACGGTGTGTAGATATGATGTTGATATGATGGAATCAGAGCTTGATACTCAACACTGAAGCTCTTTTGGGGTTAAAAGTGGCAATGATTTATATCGAAACAAGTTCAGAAGTTCAGTAGTTTAAAAAAAGCAAATATAAGAATAGGGACAAAGCCCAAGGTAATGCAAACTTAAATGAGGGCCTGTCAGTGGTAAAAGTGGTACTTTCTACAAAGTGCTATTTCTAACAATTCATTACATAAAACCTACCTTCTCATTTGTTAAAAAAAACCCCAAACAGTTCTGACAGTTACCAGCTCTTTTCTGCCCTTTTCTGCAATTTTATGGAGATTTTTTCTTTGGTGCAGAACCACTTGCTACATTCTAACCATTGTTTCTTGATCACAGTAATTGTCTGGCCATCTGTCACTGCACAAGTGCCACAGTCCGAGGCGACAACCTTGATGTTTTATAATTAAGGCCAGTTTTCTCGTGGCCCTCCTGAAAGCCTCTCATCTGCGGAGAGGATGGCCCATAGGCCAGACGTGTTCTGATCACTTCTCGAGACCAGCGTCCCAGATAAGCCTGAAGTGTTTGATGACAAAAACGTTTTCTCTTGCTTTATCAATCTCAAACAGAGAACCCCCGCCCCCCGCCTCAAAATTATTCTGCACTCTAACCGATAAGGCCCGGAAAGCCCAGAGTGGCATGAAAGACATATTGTGCAGGCCTGCGGTTTACAAAGATGAGTAGAGACTAATCCCCAAAGGTCAAAGGCAATGCACGGCATTTTGAATCAGTGTCTAATGATGTGTCAGCGGATGCACCATGGAACATCTAAAATCATCTTCATTTGAAGCCTGTGTGTGGCGTGATCATATTCCTAATAATGTTGTGTCTGCAGCGGCATCATAGATGTGTAGGGTTTTCCACCAAGGAAGCCGAAATCTCTGAATGCTATTATTATTAATCCTGAACGGCAAACATACACTCCTGATGACTTTTGAACTGGGCATGGTGAGACATGGTTCCACACCAATACACCTGTTTTGGAAGCAAATAATCTAGATATCATTGTCATGATGCTGTCACATATGCAAAACATACAAGAAAACATCCACAGTGAAGACTACGATGTGCAATAAATGATGCGCCTGTGCTGCATGAAGCTACTTGTTGAAAAGAGAAACAGATGTCAATGTGATTAGTTTATTATGTTATACGCCAGATGCAAGCATTGTTATTTAGTCACGTCCATGTAAATAATACACCTGACAACTGCCCTGGACAGGTGAACATGAGGGGGAAAAAGCAATGTGGTAGTGCACACTTGCCCATGTGATTCCGCAGATTAAAAGAATGGAAAAAAAGCTGCAATCAAAGGACATGCAGGAGTAAACCTAAGGAATCCTTTATAACAAAGATGTCAAGACAATCTTGATAGGTTCTTTTTGATTTGTTGCTGGCAAATGCTGCTTCAGTACTGACAGGAAAGAATTTTGACCTTGATTTACTCCTCTTGTCTTGTCTTTTTTCCTTGAAATTAACAAAAAATGTAAAGTATCTAGTAATAGGTCTAATTGATTAAATAAGTTTAACCCATCCTTGTATTTATGTCTTTGTGGTGACCAACTAACCAGTTTTGAAGACCATCCTAAATGTCCTCACTATGCTAATAAAATGAGTATTTTGGTACTCAGTATGTAGTAAATACAAAGACACACACACTGGCCTTATTCTGGCTGAAATTATATTTATTTTGTTGTTATTAGTTGGTCAGGTGTATCAATATTGGAAACCTTTGGCCAGATTTGATTTATCTGTTTTTATTTTTATTTGTTTTGGCGTGTTTGGGGGGTGTGCCACTGTTTATTCTTGGTTTCTAAATGTCATACAGTGAAAAGAGGAAAAGAGACAGAGCTCTCAATAATAAAAGAATCACAGCACTTTCATTTCCCTTCAAACGATTACAGACCAAAGCAGGGATGAAAACCCCACCATGTTCATGGTTGCATACAATTCAATTCTTTTGGCACTCTAATGGTCTGAAGCCATCTGAAGAAAAGTCCTGTTAATGTAAATATTTATTTTATTCTACCACAGATTCCTGTTGCTGCTATAGAAGCCGTCTTCTCGAAAAGGAGCAGCGCAGCAGGAGCTCAAGCTTCCCGTGGAGAGATAAAGATACCCAAGTGCTCTTTGAGAAAATGAGTTAATCTGCTGCGGCGCAGCTTGATACAGGAAGCTGTCAGAGTCCGTCCAGGGCAGATGATGAAGATTTTGCTTCAAATGCTTGAATGGTTTTTGGTTTTGTTTTTCAGTCTCTGATCTTTTGATGCTGCTGCACTTTATCAAATGGAAGCTGTTGGGGATTTTTTTGGAGGGGGTCTGTGGTTACATTGAAAAGTTGCTTCTTTTAATTAAAAGGGTCTCACAGTTACTGAAAGATTTCTACAGGCTATTGTACTTGTGCATTTGTGGACCCTGGATAGATATGTTTCCCAAAATGAGTCAGTCCATCCATCCATCCGTCAGTTATATTTATTAATTAAGACATCTAATAGAGCTTAGTCTCTAGTATATCAGTGGGTCTTATGCTGAAAAACTACCTTCTCTACTATTGTGCTAATAGAAGCTAGAATGTTTAAGAAGCAACAGACCATCATCAATTTAATTAGAAAAAGTCTGGTAACAGAAGTCCATAAAAAAGGAAATTAGAAATACACAGACTCAGCTCTTCACCACGGCATTTATTCCAGTAGTATTTATGTATTTAAGTGGTGGCAAAGGGTGCAAACATTTAAATGTGTATGGAAGGAGTGTTAGAACATCTCACAGTTGATGAAATGGCTGATACCTTCAGCTGCTTTGGTATATTTAAAAAGACTGAATGGTTGCTGTTGCAAAGAACCTTACACTTAGACTTTACGAAAATATAAAATCTTGGTGCAAAGGTGACACAATTATGCATTCAGCCAAGAGAGCACGTCTATTGTTACAAGTCTCAGGCCGGTAATGTGTCGCTGCATCCATAAATGACACCCGACTACCATTTGTATCTGGAACTCCTAGAACCTTTAATTGGCCCATTTAGAATGAACTGAGATTTAACCATGCTGTTTTTTTTTAAAGATTCTCTTTACAAATCATGCTAAAATGTAACTGTCTGATTTGTTATTTGAAAGGTCGTGGGGTCATGCTAAACTTAGGAAACACTAAATGCTGCATCTGTTGGCAAGAAGGGCCAGCGATTCACATTTTAATATTGGCCCACTGCAACACAATCAATTTGCAGATAGTCAGCTGCCAAAGGGGGATGGGGGGGGGGGGGGGGGGGGGGGGTCATGGCACTGGTTCATGAGTTTACCCATTATGGTGACTCCTCATCACTGCAGCTTTGAGCAAAGACGTGACTGAGTCACCTCTGACACTCAAGGCTGTCACATCAAGCCTGCTGAGCAATGTGAACAGTGATGTTTTCAGTGAGGAACAATGCCTACATTGTTTGTGTGGTCCATCTCCATCTCTGTCACCTCTTCAGCTGACTCTACAGAGGAATGACTCTCTTTCACGGCACCACAGGGAGGTCTATAATCATAGCCTCCATTGCTGCTTCCTGTTCATGCACATTCATGCTGTCTATCAAAAGAGAATTGGGGAAGGGTGGTGGGGGCACAACTTGCAGAGCATCCCAATTAAATATAGCAAAGCCCCTCTGGCTGAACTACGCCTCCTTAGCAAAGGTGATCAGGGGATGACATACCGCTGTCTACCATGTGGAGGCACTGTGGAACTGCTGCAGGTGTGTCACACGTGCTCCTTGATTCCATCTGCATTGGTGGTTTAAATTAGACATTAAAGAGGGAGGGAAATTAGAAAAGAGGAATAGGTGAGACAAAGAGAATCTATTCATGAAACGTCTACGTTCTTTATAAAATTTGACATGGCAAGGTAGGCGGATGAGTCATTGCTCATCAGAAGTGCTCTCTCATGCCAAAAGATGAATATTTTGTATCTCAGATCCCTTTGCAAAACAGCCACTCTTTTACCTCAAATATACCAGCATCCCAAATGATTAATTAAAAATGGGGGCACTGCATTAACCAATCCACTGAATAGGCAATGCGGGGTGGGGGGGCTTGATTAAAAGAAATTTTAGATTTAGATTTTTTTGAAACATTAGGTAGAAAGGATTGAACCATATAGATTTGATTCAACTCTGTCAAGAGGTGCTGTGGGTAGATGGCATATACGGGGAATTCTCCAGCAGTTATTAAGGAGATGTAAGGCAGTCTGAGAGGAGTACGGGTTTGGATTTGGTACTTCAATAAGGATAAGTGTTTGATTCTTTAAATTGCATCAAGGGTCACACTTGTGCGGCATTTTAAGGATTTCGTCAAGGGTAAACCATTTTAAGGCTTTTGCACTCTTGAGGTTTTGGGGGTTAATCTTAAAATCTCATCAAAGATGACAAATGCTGCAACATTAAGGCTTCTTCTATCTGAGGGCCAGATGTGATGTCATCAAGCATCTGAAATGTCAAAAGCGGATGCAGGCAGGCAGAGTGATGGGATTAACGCCATAGCTCTGAGCCACGTCGCCAGTTTTTCTATCATGACCTTGTCGACTAACTGCCAGTCAACAGAGACCTCCTAGGGTTTCTACTTCCTTAGCCGGGGCCAATGGCTTGTCTGTCATGCCAAAAAGAATGACAATGAAAAAAAAAATCTTTCCTTTCCAGCAGCGCCTCTGGAGATGCCGCATGGCAGGTAGGTAGCAGCTTGGAGAGACTGCTTTCTCTGTGAACTTCATGCTCCCTCCACCGTGATGAAAGCAGCGATTAGAGACGCAACTCCAATGATTTTTGCCCCCCCCAAGGACAGTATGATGAAATTTTATAAAATTGTCATCCGACCTTCCCTGGCAGACACATGTAGGATGTCATTGTAAGGGCTTTTGTGTTAAAAGAGTGAATAATTTAAAGCATATTAGCTGGTGCCTAAGCACTTGACACCAGTGCCCAATTAAAATCTGTAGTGCCTGGAGGACAATAGCAGCCTATAGCTTTTTAATGGCAAATATATGACAAAGTCCTTTACTTTCCTCTTTGATAACCTTGTTTTCATTATGCACTTACATGGTTGTGTGCTAACCTTGCTCTCTTTGGTGCATTTAAAAGCAGCTTCCAGATCCAAAGCCATTTAAGCAGCATAATGACAACTTTGAACTGGGCGGGGGTGAGGAAAAATACACATTCAAATAAATAAATAAATAATGCAAAAAAAAAAAAAATCCCTCCTTTGATGCAGAGCAAAGTGCACTTATTAAACAATTAGCATAGTTATTCTGGTGGCACTAGCTCAGAGGATGCAAACTGACAGGAGAATTTAAAAATAGTGCTGTTTGAGAATGCGTGTGTTGTTTAATACCTGACAGCAAGCCCTCAGGCTAAACATTGCTACCGCATCTCCAGTGTTGCTGCAGAGCCCAGATACGCATTCATGGAGGAAACAATGCAGTGCACTTTTCATTGTCTTTTGAATGTTCCCTGTTAGCATCCTGTCACAGAGGCATATTAATGTCGCGCGGAGGCAGATGACAATGCTGCTAGGACCCATTACTCTAAATCGGTTGGGGAGAAAATTCGATGAAGTCAGAGCTTTTTTGTGACCTCAAGGTGCTTCAGTTAAGAAGGTGATCGTTTCCGTCACCAGTGCCAATCTACACCTCTTCTCTTTTTACTGTGATGTTGCTGATGCTTGTATAAAGGGAAACAGGACCCGCTGTTATCAGCTTTGTTCAACTAGTAGCAACATACCTGTAAATCTTTTGTCCCGTTAGTCTGGGGCTGTTTTTATTTTTTCACCTAGTTGCTTGTAATTTAGCTCTTGGCTATGATTGCAAGGCTGAAAATGGATTAGGAGTAAATGTTAAGAGTATCAGGAGTAAATATTAATTCATTTCAACTATACCTAACTGTCTCTTCCAATCAAAATTTTACAGTAATTCAACCTCACCCCCCACCCAACAGCAAGGAAAAACTCCCTTTAATAGGAAGATACCTGATACAGGAAGGAGGGCCAGGGGGAAGGACAAAATTAAACCCCAACATGCAAATTACAATAATTGCAGTATGCAAAACTAAAACTTTGTCTGTCAGGTCAATCCATAATGTTACTGAACCTGGACCAGGGCAATTGCAGCCACCCCAGATCAGAGCACTGCCCCCACAGGCAGGTATGGGTGCATCACTTCATCTGCCTCTGTTGCCCCAGAACAGGGTAAATCTGGACTCTGGAACAGGGTAAATCTGGACTCATCAGACCATGTGACCTTCTTCCATTGCTCCAGAGGCCAATCGTTAGGCTCACTAGCAAATCAAAGACTTTTCCCCCTGATTACCCTCAAAGTTTTTCTTGAAGCTACACAGCATATTGAAGTGCTGTTAATTTAGAATTTAATTTATTAGAAATAGCTTGGTGTTTTACTGTTGTTTTTCTACAAATTGATTTGACTAAACCTTTAAAGTGATCGTCAACCACGATCATTCACCCTTCTTAAAGAGTTATTTTATTACATCCACATGATGCTCTCTTTGACATACGTAGTTGTTTCCAGTAGTTTCCAGTTGTTCGCTGTTCCACAACCCACTGTTCCACTTGCTCTTCCAGCTTGCTTTGTTCCCGCGGAAACTCAGCTTCGTCTTCCTCGCTTGGCACAGTTCACTTTCTTGTTTTCTCCACTTTCTGACCATGGACTCATTTAAATTAAAATGTTTTGCAGCTGCTCGATTGCCATTTTCAGCCGCATATTCGAGGGCCGGCAGTTTAAAGTAAGCCTCATATGCCATTTTAGGGGGTCCTTACGAATAGGTGTGCCGCTAATCGATGGGCAGAGCATTTACCGTAGTGCACCCACCAAAGGCACACAGCAGATTTTGGAACTCAGTCCACACACAAGGCGCACCATATTATAAGGCGCACCGTCGATTTTTGAGAAAATCTCAGTGTTTTCGGTGCGCCTTATAGTCGTGAAAATACGGTATTTCAAGCCAAATGCTGTTTCAAGGTGTTGTTCATCAGCAGACTGGCAGGGGTGGGACTCCCTGAGGCTCCATTCCCATCCAAAAAACAGAGGAAGACTCTTCTTTTTAGAGCCTGTTAGTTCCACACTGATTTAAAAAAATAAGTCACTGGAGTTTTGGTAACTGTTGCAATCTATAACCATTGTTGTTTCAGACAGTGTGAAAAGTCTTTGCAAATGTCTGCTGCAAGAAGACCCAGGTGTTTGTGACTCAAACACTATGTCTCACAGTTCAAAAAAACACATGTAGTAATTTCTAACCTATCAAAAACCAAAAATGATCCTATTACATTTCTGTGTAAATTCTCAGTCATCCAGGTCATTGTATCCAAGGTAGTTTTCTCTGTCAACTGGAAGAAACCCAGTCCAGTTGACAGAGAAAACTACCTTGGATCCTATTACATTGTTTTTTTCCCAATTTTTTCCTATTGCTATTCAATGAGCCAATGTTGTATCTCAGAATCAGAATCAGAATCAGGTTTATTGCCATTGTTCATGTAATACACAGTATTACACAAGCTAGGAATTTGTCCTGGTGTGACGCTGCAACATTCAACATAAAAAAGACAACATTAGAATAAGATAAATAAAATAAGACATATATACAGTATATATATATAAATAGTAGGAAATAGTGCAGGTCATTGCAGGAGAAATGTGATGTTCGTGAGTCCGACTGGCTGCCGTACATGGTGCTTAAGTGATAAGTCACTTGGTGTTCAGCAGCCTGATGGCAGAGGGGAAGAAGCTGTTCATGTAGCGGGAGGTTTTGGTCCGAATGGACCGTAGTCTCCTGCCTGAGGGGAGGGGGGAAAACAGTCCGTGACCAGGGTGGGAAGGGTCGGCCTGTTTATTTTAAGCTTCTGATAGGTTTGGCGAAGGCCATGAATTCCTCGCTTCTACGTACAGTATGTGGTATGACATATATACTCATAAAGACAGATTTTTTATTCAGTTTCTTGGGTGCTGTATTTGTGCGGTGACCTCGGCAGACTTTGTTGTGAAGCTCCCCATCTACCAAAAGCTTGGTAGATTGGATATATATCAGATATATATATGCATTTTTTTGTTTTGAACTGCACTGTATTTTCCTGTTATACTAAAGTAGCGTAAAGGGACGGATTGTTTTTCTTTTGTGTTCATGGTGTTCTTTGGGTAATGTATCAATCAATCAATCAATCTTTATTTATATAGTGTCTGTTACAATCAAAACAAGCAACAGTGGCAAGGAAAAACTCCCCTTTAACAGGAAGAAACCTTGAGCAGGACCAGGCTCATGTAGGGGGACCCTCCTGCTGATGGGGGGGCTGGGTAGAGAGAGAGGAGAAGGGGGGAGGACAGGTAGAAAAGAGAATAGGTATAGATCATAGAAAATACATACAGAAATACATTATATTAAGTAAAGTAAGCTGCCTTTAGAGTCAAGTTGAGTCGCTCAGCGGGGTCGGAGGTCAGTATGCAGCTCTGAAGGCGGCGATACCTGTAGATGATGTATCCTATTTATTAAAGGGGCTTTTGTTCATATTTTCTTTTGGTTTATTGACTATTAGTGAAATCATTTTGTCCCACTGCCTCAGCCAAGCACGCATCATCATTAAGGACTCCTCACACGCTGGACACGAACTTTTAAATTACTTTCCTTCAAGATGACACAGACAAGGTAAAACATACATTCAGATTCTGAGACTCCTGCTTTCCTGGAGCCATCAAGACACAGAACATCTTTACGTTAAATCACAATTCAGACATCAAACTGATTTATATTCATTGCTTAAGTGCTTGCATTTTGCTTCCAGCAATTTTAATTGACTTATATTCTGCTTGATCTTATTTTTCCCAACACCCTATGGGGTCGCGCTGTATTATGGTTGCGTTCGACCACATTCACTTGTTTATCCTTTCAAAGTGACAAATACAAATATCATCTTCATGTTTTCTGACTGAGAAAGAAATCTGTCCATATTTGCTTTAAACACTTCTACCACCTAATCAATCAGTTTGTTCAGTTGAGGAAGGTGAGTTATTTCAAACATGTCTGTTGAGTTAAGCAAAGTCCCTGGAATGAGGGGGGCACTGAAGAAATAAGCACATGTTGGATCACTGCCTATGAAAAAAGGATGTGGGGGTGAAGAGTGTGCTGAGCTGATGGCCCAAGGTTGAGAAAATTCTTTCCACAGGATGCTGTTCTTCTGGTGGCGTCATCAGTCGTTTTCTGATGAAGGAAATCATAAAATCCACAACCACTGGATCCAGAGTATTCATGAAATGCAACGTTTCTACAATCGTGTTCCTTCTGCAAAGCCCACGGTGGATCGCTCTGTCAAAGCTTCGAAAAGTTCTATCAGTGACATATATTTTTTCGCACTTGACTTCGGGCCATATCTTTGCAAATAGACCGTCAATGACTTTGTCTCTGTTCCTGGCCATCACCTTTGCGTCACTGTAAATGTGGAAAACTGCCTTTTCCAGAAAAAGTCTGACATACACTTTGCTGAAATCCTGCCAATCTGCAGCTTCATCACATTCTGAGTTTACTGGATTGGCAGATTTGTGCTCTGGAGCACTGGTTTGCAGTTGACTCTGCACAACATCTCTGATCTGAGGTACAATCTCCTCAGCCAGACTGTTGTGGAACCAGTTCAAGATGACAATACAGACACATGCATTTCTCCATGTATCAATGCCAATGCCACTCTCTGGGTTAGGATCAGACCATTTCCTCTGAAACTCTTTCTCCCAAGCGGACTCCTGGCTCTGCTTTGTGAGTGCATGCTGGAACACGAGATCCCTCAGAGTTTCTGTTAGTTCCAGGACATTGTCACAGGGGAACTTTGTGAACTTCATCAGTAAAGAATTTACATTTCCAGTTTCTTGATTTTCAACATCCACAAATGCAGATATAAGGCCCTCAATGATAGAATCAACAATCTCCATTTTAACTGCCTTGGTATCCTGAGGGTATTTCTTCTTCAGCCTCTGCAACATGCAGCATATCCACACTTTAAGAAACCACTTGGAATGAAAATAGCGTAAAGCAGAAGGTCCATCTGCTATACTTCGCAATTCCAAATAGCTTTCAGATCTTATCTTAAAAGAATAGTCAGAAACATCAACCAACAGTGAAGTGATGTCATTCAGCAGCTCTAGGTGTTCATGCTGGATTGAAGTTTTAAGCTCGTCCTCTGATGAGACATTGGTGAAGGATGCCAGATCCCATTTTGTTACATCTTCTCTGTTTTTGTGTAATAGAGGAGTCTCTTGCCCAATTTCTATGAACACTTTAATGACCTGGTTGACGATTTGATTCAGTTTGGTTGGGGAGGTAATTTCCAAATTGATATCACAGCGTTTAATCCGTTTTAGGAAAAGCAGCGCATTTTCCTGGGCGCTTTGTTGAATCATTCTTGTCAGGATTCTCAAGCTTCTGTTGTTGACTGGGAGGCCCAGGGCTCCAGATACATTCAACAAAAGTGAATCTTCAATAAGAGACAAAGCATCCTCACCAGGTATGCATTCTTTTGCTGAATTCAGTTCTTTGAACAGTGACTCAGTTACAATTAATACAAGAGTCAAATTCAGCTCTGTGGAAAGAATTTTGGTGGCGCAGTCTGGTGAACCTGATGTCAACAAGTGCCATTGTTTTCTTGTAATTCTTGTAAAAAAATACCTAATTTCCTGCTGAATTAAGTGCTCCATCATAATTATATTAGCTGTTTTGGTTAATTTGTTTCACCGCAAAGCACGTTTAGAGTTAATTTGAGTGTAGTATAGCTAACAAGAGTATAATTAGTAAAAAGGCAATGCTTTGATGTTGTGCATTTTGCTTTGAAATGCATGTTGCAAATCAAAAGCAGTATTTTCATTTACCTTTAAAGGTTGTGACAAAAATGCATCTGTTCCAAGCAAACAAACGTTACTCGTGCCGAATAATGTTTGCTTCATGAGAAACGTCCTAAACTTCATAAACTTGCACTTAAGCAATCAGTTTGAATCTCATTAAAGAACAAAACTTTCATTTCAATTACTTCAAATCTACATGACATGTTGTAATTGATTGCTGTCTATATTCTTTACAAAAACCAGGAACCTGACTCCACTGAGCAAACCGTGGCAAGTAAAAATTCCCTTTTAATAGGAAGAAACCAGCGAAGGACCACGGACCAGGAGGCTCCTCCATTGAGATAGAGCAGGGGGAGGGATAGAAAGGGGATCTGACACAAATGCAAATACATTAGGCGTGCTTTGTTATCCTAAATACAGTTTCAGAACTGAAAGGGTTGGTGGGCCCAAAGTCTGTATGCAGCGCTGGAGTCAGTGATACTCGAGAGATAGAGAGTTCAACATGCACCAGCATAAAATAGATCTGCAGGAGCTCTTAGAGAATAAGTATTGAATGTCAAGAAGCTAGCTAAAGCACTGTGTGCTAATGTGCTAATTTCACATTAAACTAGAAAAAGACCAGAGACAGCAAACCTCCTTCAAACCGGTCACCACCCCTTGGCATTGATCATTAAGAGCAATGTCAGGTTCCCTTCAGGAATTTGGAACATATCAAAAATGTAATGAGCTCGTCCTTAATGTCCCAATATCAACATTTCCTGAAAATTTCATTAAAATCTCTTGATAACTAAGGTATTTATCTGAACAGTCAGATGCACAGAGGGACAGCTAAACCCCGACTGTCACACAGTGAAAATATCATAACGTTACAAACTGTCGATGTAACAAACTTCAGAGAAAAATCTCCATGTTTTCCCCCGACTTCAGCTGTGGCCAAGAATCACCTGTCACGTTGCTCAAAGAATTGCAACATTAACTCCATTTATCAAGTGAAGGTTCATAATTGAATTAGGATTCCTCTTGAGTTTTGCTCATGACTCTTAATTCAGGGAAATTACTAAAGGCGTAGTTTTCAAAAAATATATTTTTTCTACTATGGACCATCACCTGATGCGAAGACAGCAAGTGTGCTGTTTCAAGGTGTTGTTCATCAGCAGAATGGCAGGGGTGGGACTCCCTGAGGCTCCATTCCCATCCAAAAAACAAAAGAAGACTCTTCTTTTTAGAGCCTGTTAGTTCCACATTGATTTAAAAAATAAGTCACTGGAGTTTTGGTCATTGTTGCAATCTATAACCATTGTTGTTTCAGTCAGTGTGAAAAATCTTGTTTGCAAATGTCTGCTGCAAGAAGACCCAGGTGTTTGTGACTCAAACACTAAGTCTCATAGTTAAAAAAAAATACATGTAGTAATTTCTAACCTATCAAAAATCAAAAATGATCCTATTACATTGTTTTTTCTGACAGAAATGCAGATGATTAAAGTCTATGTCAACCTCTTTGTGGAGAAGGTGGTTTTCCACATGTGCAGCGAAGCAAAAGTGATGGTTGACAACACAGACAAACTCCTCAACGGTCTTTTTGAAAGTGTATGGCTTGAAGTCAAGAATGAAAAATTATGCATTAACCCAAAAACATTTAAGAAGTTGGATGAAACAGTCCAGTGTGGGTTTTGCAAGAAGTACGGTTTAATACAAGTGGTGGATTTAATGAACAGTTTGCATCCGATTGATGTAGAGTTTCTGATCTCTATCAGGCACAAACTGTTGACCCCAAACAGAAAAAATCACGTGCATAGATTCCTCTCAAACGTGGGCAGCCGCCTCAAAAACAGCTTCAGGGTGGTTTGTGATAGAAAAATGTCAGATGTATATTTATTGATTTAGTCATTAATTTTAGAACCTTGTATGTAATGAAATAAATCCTAAAATGAAAAAAAAAAAAACATTAAAATCAAATGTAGTCTACTTTTTCAGGGAGCACATGCAGAATTCTACTACCCGTAGTTATTAGTTACTATATGCATTGCTGTAATGTCTATGTGCTCTAAGTATATTTTTCCTTGCCTAGTGAAGATCTTACTTCCTGTGAATCTACACAGACATCTTACTTCCTTTTGTTAATTGCTAAATGGATAAAGGGTTCAGGTTCTGTGGGTTTTTTTTTTGATCTTGTCTTAATGCTTTGTTAATGTTTTACCCAAGCATGCCAAAGGCTGCACATTCAAACACTTTTCCATATTTTAATTTATTTGTAGCATTTACTGGTATCGGTGTATCAAACAGTTAATATAGGGCAGAGACATCATTGTCATATACCTCTTCAGTCCTGAACAAAATAAACCTTTTTCATTATCCAGTGGGGTAAAGAGTGCAGCAAAGATGTTTCTTGTTGGCCTTTGTGCCAACAGACTACATAAGCTTACATAAAGGTTTTGTGTTCCTGTTGTATTTTGTCCTGACTTCCTGCTTGTCACCAGGTCTCTTTTAACACTGCTAAAAGAAAGTAAGGAATAATGTCAGCTTATCAGTGAACAAAAGACAAAGCAATCTAAATGTCACAGGGAGCCTTCAAGGCTGTTTCCATCAATGCATCACCTGTCTCAGCTTCCTTCCTGTGCATGTAACAACAGACAGCAGAGCAATGAGCCAGTATCTCCCTCTCACTCCACCTTAAGTTGCTCCAGTGTCCATTTCCTCAGCAGCACCTAGATAAACTGAAATGGTAGAGGTTTGTGAACTATTCGGAAAATATCAACCTTGCAACACCAGATTGTCCTAAAATTGTCCTCTAGTATTTTTCATTTGCTAATTACGGGATTGGAAAAAATATGTCTTTGCATCATTATTGTGTACTTGACTAATGAACCCAATTTATGGAGCACAATTAAATTTAAATGGGTCTGCATATTGCTTCTGCCAGAACTGATTCATTCCTGGAATATCTGCAGGGTGTCAGGCCACTTGTCTGAAGAATTTCGTAATTAATTGCCAAATGTGAGAAATAATGGCTTTGTATCATTTTCATGCGCAAGGAAAAAAGCCTACCTCTTAATGAACAAGAAAAATGTGTCAACACACATGATCTTTGGAGAGCAACATGTGGAAAAACTGCAAAAGTAAGTCTTAAAGTGTTGAGGGAGAAAATTCACAACAAAAGCAGCAAATAGATAAATGCATTAAAAATAATTATTTTTTCATGACTAGCTATAGCTTCAGGGGTAATAACATAAAACATTCATCAATTTAAAAAAAAAAAGACACAGTCATCGAGCACACCCACTGACCCTGCCCAGAGAAACCTTCCATTAATCTTTGGAGGTTTAACCCATTCAGGTGTTACAACAGGGAGGGAGGGCGAGTGGAGTAAGTCCCATGTACAACCAGGGTGCAATTAATCAAAATAATGTGCATACAATCATGAAAAAATGAAAAAAACAGCCCAGATTCTTTAGTTTACAGAAGGCCCTGTCAAATTTCCATTGAAAATTGATCTTTAATGCAAATTAAAAACACTTGAAACATCTATTTTTTAGTAAAATCTCACAACTTGTGCCTGCTCTGTGCAGCAAACAGCCACATGCTATGGGTCTTGTTAGAACGAATGCTATGCTGCTCTGCGCTCATTTTAGTCTTCCCTCATTCTACAGTACTTACCTGTCTATGCTAATTTATGTTGTACTCTATATGTATGTAATATATATAATATGTATATATATAATGCCATTGGGTAATCTGTTGGTGTGATGGTTCAAGACTGTCCAATAGTTGCCATGTTTTCTTAATTCAATAATCTATTGTCCTTTTTGAGAAATTAAAAAGATGACTAAAATATTGGCAAATGGAGTGAAAGGGTGGGTACCCAAAGAAATTTCTCCTCTGTTCTGCTCTTTGGAATAGTTGTAAAGTTAACCAATGTTCTATACAACACAATATCGTAACAATCCGCAGGCGTAACAACCCCCTGCCTGCACCAGTGAACATCCTGGGAACGGATGTTGACGTGGTGGAGTCGTACAAGTACCTGGATGTTCACCTAAACAATAACCTGGACTGGACACACAACATAGACACCCTTGTCAAGAAGGGCAATAGCAGACTGTTCCTGCTCAGGAGGCTGAGGTCTTTTGGAGTGCAGGGACCACTCCTGAGGACTTTCTATGACTCTGGTGGGATCAGCCATCTTCTACAGGATAGTCTGCTGGTCCAGTAGCATCACAGACCGGGGAAGAGGATGGACAGACTGGTAAGGAGGGCCAGCTCTGTCCTGGGATGTCCCCTGGACTCGGTGGAGGTGGTGGGAAACGGGAGGATGATGGCTAAGCTGTCATCCATGTTGAACAACACGTCCCACCCCCTACAGGACACGCTGGCAGCACTGGGCAGCTCCTTCAGTGAGCGGCTGCTCCACCCTCGCTGTGTGAAGGAGAGGTATCGCAGATCTTTCCTGCCGACTGCTGTCAGACTGCACAATAAACATAATGCCCGCTAACACAATCTGAATACTACTACTGCGCGACAGTTCTCGTCAGCTGAAAATTGCAATGTGCAAGAAAACTGTATCACTGCCTGCCTGTGATTTCAATGGCCCATACTGTTTGTAGACAAAGAAGGGTGACACACAGTGTGGAAATGGAACCATGGGGACTAGCGGGGCCTTGCCAAGCAATGCTAGCACAGAAGATCGCAAAGCTTGAGCAGAGTTCACACACATAAAGATTCTATCCCACTGCCAATCTAGAATCTCATCCTCCAAGCCAGAAATCTTGAAGATGAAACATAGCAACACAGTACGCAACATGGAAAGGACATACAAGAAGAAGGAATGAGGAAGACAGGGCACGCATGATTTTTTTTTTTACTTATGCTTAATCCTTGAGACTCAGTCAGCTCGCGTCTCAATTGACTACAGTCCGTTCCACGCCATAAGTCAGGAAGTCCTGACTCAGTAGTCGGCGGCTTTCCCCACACATGAAGATTTATGGTCATATATACTGTATTAAAGTTTAATATTTAAGATCTATTTTGTTTGTTTTGTCTATTTTGTTTTGTCTGGACAAATTCACGCTTAGCACACCTTAGACAACAGTATAATCTTTCAAGACATAAGAAAATTTGGTGTTTAAAATCCTTGGTCAGAAAGGGCAAAAAAAGTTTTTTCGAGGCCCCACCCCTTGGTACTATACACACACACACACACACACACACACACACACACACACACACACATATATATAAATATATGGACAGAGAGAGAGGATGAAAGTGAAATCTTGACCATAGAGGATTGAGATTTATAATTATGAAAGTAGGTAAATAGTACTGTACACACACTATACACATATAGATCAATGGGTCATTGGATGATAAGCATTGGCATAACACAATCATGAAGTATATAATCACTGACATATCCTCAACAAAGTCTATGAATGGTTGCCAATAAGAAGTGTGAGAAGAATTATTGTTGTTATTACTATTATCGTTTCAATGCTATAGTAAGTATAGTAAGTAGATTTAGAATGTTTAATTAAAAGGAATGTATAAGTGTTTCAATCAAGTATTGAAGCTGTTAGGTACCCAGCACTGAGAGGTACCATGTTCAAGGACACGAGGAAGTCGTAGAGATAGGAGGAGAAGGAATCATGAGGTCAGATTGACATAAATCTTGTGTGCACCAAATAAAAGAGGTGAGCGAGCAGCAGACGGACAGAGTTGAGAGAGGAAGCTTGAACTGCTGCTCAGCTCTCCCTTGCAAGGAACTCTTGTTGTTTGCGTGGTTGATCTGAGTCTAGTGAACGAACAGCGCGGGTGACCAAAACATCACCCTCACAGAAGCCTTTGAAGGCGAAACGTCTTCAAAGAGAAGAAACACAGTCCAGTTGACAGAGAAAACTACCTTGGTTGCCAGTAAGTGTAGAGTTTTCAACACATCCTGTGATGTAAACCCTATATTTTCCAAGTCAATGTGGCTAATCACATTTCTGATCCACTGGCCAAATATTGAGGGCTGAGAGTCCTTTCATAAATGAGGATCAGTCTTCTGGCCAGCAAATAAGAGGATGCAATCATGTTTGAATAACGTTTTTTCAGGAGGTGAAGAAATTACACCAAACAGTGAAATCAGAGGGGTTGGGTAGATAGTTTGTCCTACTATTTTTGAGTGAGCGTCAAAGATTGAGTTCTGTTTTGATCCATGAGAGTTTATCATTGGACCGCTGAAGATGATGTACAACTTTAAATTGTATAACAGCTTGAGGAAATCTGATGAGAAGGAGATCTTCAGAACCTGGAGCCAGTTTGAGGTACATTTGAGGTTAAAAACTCTTCAAACACTGATGCTCGTAAAGATGAAAGTTAATCTTAAATGATTTTTATAAAAAGCCATCTGGGCCAGGTGCTTTCCCACTTTGCATATTGATTGCTGATGTTATTTCCCTATCTGTGAGGTCTTTCTCAAGCTCTTTAAGATGATTGTCCACCATTCATTCTTTCACCATTCGTTAATCACTGGAATTGTTTGACTGATTTTTGTTTTTCTTTCTTGACTCATTCATAGTACTTAGTTCTTGATTTCAGATATTCAGCCTGTTGAGTTGAAAGGATATGAAGTTGTTTTTTGTGATTCGCATTTTTTTAATAATCTCTGCTGATGGGGATCTACTGTATAATTTTCCAACAGTCAGAATTTCTTTGGTTAGATGTATGGGGTGTTAATTCTTTTTTCTGGTACAGTATGAAATTAGATTGGCTTTTCATGAGTCCCAAATTGTTAACGATGGCATTCCTGAAGTTTGACTGCTTTCTAGAAAAAAATAATTCAGAAAAAATGTGTTAATATGTGTCTAATATTAATTTTCAGATGTGAGGCACTACTGCCAATCTAAATGATGTGTGCTGGAAATTAGCATTTTCACAGAGAGTGGTCCATGATCTGAGATAACTAAACTCCTATAATTGCATGCAGTTAATAGTTGACAAATATCTTATCCAGAAATAAATATTCAATGGAGAAACAACTTTTGTGGACCGGTAGGAAGAAATAATACGTCCTAGAAGTGGGATTACGAAAGTGCCACATCAACCATACCTGTTAGAGTCAATTTAGTTTCCTTAGTTTAGATGTTTACTTGGGTTAAGATTTCTTGGCCTCAGGCCACGTACTTTTATTTTGACACAGGCATTGGTTACATGACCAAGTAAAGATGGCTGCCCCTCCCTTGGCAGTCAGTCTCAGTTAGACAAAGGAATAGTTAGTAGTGATATAGTTTTTTACCGCTTAAGCCTTGTATCTTTGGAATATGAAAGCCTTTGAACTTAGGAAACGAACACTTTAGTTTACTTATTCGGACCTTTTTTGTTGAGCCATTTTATTTGGATTATTTAGCCTTATTTTGGAGTACAAACAATTTGGGTTTATACCACTGTGTGCCACCTGCTTGCCTGCCTGCCATTTCCCCCCTCTGCTTGCATGCTTGCTTGCCTGCCTGCCTAACAACAACTATACAACATTTTTCCTTTGAACTGAATTGAAACTGACACTCACTATACCATAGTTTTCAAGCAGTGAATGAATGGAATAAGCAGCTCTTGACAGGGGTGCTCTACTGAAAGAACTCTGATGTTTCTGCATCTCCAGCAATTATAAGATTATGTGTTCCAATATTGGGCATATTTGAAAACATATTGCTGAAGAATATAGGACCATTCCAATTAGGTGCATGTAAACAGGCTAATATTACTGGTAGTGTGTTTAATGTTCCCCCAACAATCGTACAACTGTGATTTTATGATGCACCAGGTTGACTGGGAGACCATTAGTCACCTTGATATTGTTCATAACCGCCACACATTAAAACACTCTCTAGAAGTGCCTTTTTTCACCTGAGGAACATCACAAAGATCAGGAAACTACTGACGCAGCATGATGCCGAAAAGTTAGTCCATGCATTTGTTACTTCCAGGCTCGACTATTGTAATTCTTTATAATCAGGGTGTCCAAACATCTCTTTAAGAAGCCTCCAGCTGATCCAAAATGCTGCAGCCAGAGTTCTGACAGGTACTGACAAAAGAGATCACATAACTCCTGTACTGGCGTCTCTTCATTGGCTGTCCTTTAAATTTAGAATACCGTATTTTCACGACCATAAGGTGCACTGTATTAAAAGGTGCAGTCTCAGTTATGGGTGCTATTTCTGTATATGAAACATACATAAGGCGCACTGTATTATTAGGCGCATGCTGAAACATACAGTAAAAAATGACAACGGAAGTAAAAAGGTGAGTTTCAACACATTTATTGAACAAAATATTCATTCTTCCGCCACAAAATCATCAAAGTTTTAATCTTCTGTATCTAAATTAAACAGCTGCACTATTTCAATGTCCAACATCCCGAATTCCTCTTCTTAATCATCTGAATCGGACTCACTGACCGGTTCCGGTTCAGCATTGATTTTGTGAAAGCTCTTCCAATACATGAAGACGGTATCATAGCCCATGCGTCTACAATCCACCCGCATATGGTGGCATAACTTGCCTGCCGCTGCCTCATAGTCTTTGTGAAGGAGTGTTTGCCTTCCGTCATCCAGCGCTCTGTCCGTTTCCGTGGCAGCCGAGAACCGCGGTGACGACTTCTCGTGCCCCGTTGTGCGTATTGCCACCGTGCCGATCTCTTTTTCTCCACTTTGTGAGTCAAAGGGATGTTAAAAGTCAGAGGGATCTCATCCATGTTGGTGATGTGGCTGGGCGCGGTTATCTTGTCGCGGCAGTAGGTGCGGAAGATGGCCGCCCTCTTCTGGTTAGGGTTAGGGAAGATGGCCACCCTCTCCTGGTTAGGGTTAGGGAAGATGGCCGCCCTCTCCTGGTTAGGGAAGATGGCCACCCTCTCCTGGTAATCCGCAGCCAGCCGCTGCGCAACAGTTGTCCTCGCGCGTATGGAGAGATGCCGCCTCCTCATAAAGCGAAAACACTAAGATTGCTCGATTGTCATTTTCAGCCGCATATTCAATGGCCTGCAGTTTAAAGTAAGCCTCATTCATACGCGTCTCGCTTGACCGGCGCCATTTTAGGGGATCCTTACGCAGAGGTGTGCCGCTAATCAATGGGCGGAGCGTTTACCGTAGTGCACCCACCAAAGGCGCACAGCAGATTTTGGAACTCAGTCCATACACGAGGTGCTCCATATTATAAGGCGCACCGTTGATTTTTGAGAAAATCTCAGTGTTTTAGGTGCGCCTTATAGTCGTGAAAATACAGTAATTTTTAAAACCCTTCTTTTGACCTACAAGGTCCTCAGAGGCCTAGCTCCATCCTACCTGGAGGAGCTAGTGACACCTTACCAGCCCAATAGACCGCTCCGCTCTCAGAATGCTGGTCTACTTGTGGTCCCCAGAGTCTCTAGAGGTAGAATGGGGGGCCGAGCATTTAGCTACCAGGCCCCCCTGCTATGGAACCAGCTCCCTGTCCAGGTACGGGGGGCTGACTCCATCTCTACTTTTAAAATTAGGCTTAAAACCTACCTCTTTGAAAAAGCTTATTGTTACTAATTCTGTAGTTCCAGTTATTATCATAGACAGACAAATTATCATACTTAGGGGGTCGTCTAATCATTAGGTTAACATCTTAGCTATTCTGTTATAGGCCGAAGCTGCTGCATGATCACCTGACAGGCCTCTGTCACCCCACTGGGTCATAGTCTCCTCTCCTCTCCTCTCCTCTCCTCTCCTCTCCTCTCCTCTCCTCTCCTCTCCTCTCCTCTCTCTCTACCCAGCCGGCCATCAGCAGGAGGGTCCACCTACATGAGCCTGGTCCTGCTCAAGGTTTCTTCCTGTTAAAGGGGAGTTTTTTCATAGAGCATGGTGATCCCATAGCATAATTAAAGCTTGACAAGAAAACATAAATAGGTATGTGAGTGTAAGGCAGCGGAGGCTCCGGATGACGCTGAAGCGGCGGGAGACTGCAAAGGAGGAGCTGGCCTCTCCTGCCCAAGGAGAGTCGCAACACTAGCCGGAAGACTCTGGAGGGAACTCCAAATCCCCGACAAAAGCGCACCCTGCGCCACCAAAGCTTGCTGAACCGCGTCATTGTCTGCAGGGTCAATCATGTTAGAATGTGATTCAGGCAACGGAGAATATGAGGTCATTCGTGCACCTAACAGTGTTCGTTTACTGAGGTCTTTCTTGTCTGACCAAAACACCAACATTGCTGTTTTCGAGTATTCCTCATCGTTTTGGTGTAGATGGGTGGTTGAATCCTGTCTTCAGGAATTGGCTGTCCCATGTTGGGCCATGTGTCAGTACAGTGGCTGTTTAGTTTCACCAATGTACATATCTGATCATTCTTCATGGCACCGGATAGAATAAACCATAATACTCCATGCCAGGGTGTCTTGTCCTTCGGGTGAACCAGCTCCTGTTTAAAATGTGACTCTGACCATATCCACTGTCACAAAAGAGTGGTCTACCATGTTTTCCTCTCTGAAACCGAACATACAACGAAGAGTTGAGAAAAATCCTGGAATCGTTGCATCTTTTACTCATTTCCTAGGATCTTTCATAAGAACCAAGGACTTTTCAGGAGGTGGATCTGAAAGAACCTTTGCTGTGATAGTGACCACAGTACTTTATTAACTGACTAGACTTATTATTTCAACAGGGTCATTTTTAATACATGTAAACATGTATACATTGTTCATGGTGTGTAGATTGTTGAGATAACAGCTCAGTCACCTGAGCCAGCGAGACATATTCATGATATGATTCACTCCATTTTTCACTTATGCTGACATCATTTTTTCTATTCTGTAACCCAGCGATGGTCATAGAGCAGTGATTGCACTGGACTCGGCTGCTACAGAACCTCTGTAAAGGGATCTTTTAGCAGACGCTTAACCAGCTAACAGAGGTAGTTTCTTGTTACCATGTTAAACTTTCAGTTGCAATTACCAAATTTTCCTCTCATTGCAGTTCAGACAATGGTTAAAACCAGTTATCAATAACCACCCTGATAGTTCACTTCACTAAATCTTACAGTTTGCAGCCTTGTTACCTGTGTCCTTTCCCTTAGCTCTGTACAACCCTAAGGTAGGTTACCAGTGTATTCACCAGGAGTGGGTTACACAGCGTTCACATACTTTCACAAAGGCTTGATATAAACCAGTCAGCAAAAGTTGATCAGTAAGCTCTCACTAAGTAGAGAATGGAGGCTCTGCCAGCAGGAAAACCTTACTTGTGATGGCTGAAATACTCTGAGGGGGGACAAACAGCAGAAATAAACACCACTGAGCAAAGGGAGGAACAGTGTCAATGAGAACAGCATGTTCTGATGGAATAACGAAGGAGGAGTTGAGTGGAGGCCAGTGGCTTGCATAAATTGTTTATTTTTGTATGTGTTTCTGTGCTCTGTGCCCGTCCTCTCCTCTCCTCTCGATTCTCTCCTCTACCTGTCCTCCACCCTCTCCTCTCTCTCTCTACCCAGCCGGCCATCAGCACAAGGGTCCCCCTACATGAGCCTGGTCCTGCTCAAGGTTCTTCCTGTTAAAGGGGGAGTTTTTCCTTGCCACTGTTGCTTGTCTGGGGTTAGGCCCTGAGATTCTGGAAAGCGCCTTGAAACAATTTTGATTGTAAAAGACGCTATATAAATAAAGATTGATTTGATTTGATTTGGTGCAATGGTAGAAGTAGAAAAGCATCACATTTCTAAACCTTAAACTGTGAAAACCCAAGTTAACTAGTGAGTTAGCATTTATTTGATTAGGAATATGATTACTTTTAATGAACACCCTGTAAACGGAACACCTACCTTTTTCATTGTATGCCTTTGGTTTCCATCTTCTGTGATTTGAGTTTGTGAGTCTTCTGTGAGTTTTTTGTTGTCTATTTCAGGTGATAATCGCACCTTTAAGTATTTGAAAAGCTACATTTGTTCCTGCTCATTATTATTCTCCTCAAAAGTGGAGAAAAGGAATGACTCAACTGTTGCCCACAGATAACAACAAAACACAGCAGTTTGATGATAGTTGCTATTATTTGTAGCGTTACTTGGACAATAAAATTATTTAGATACTGAAAGCAGAAGTTCATCTTTCATTTATAGACTCTAACAAATTTTATTTGGAAGTCTTACAGGTGACTCATTTCCAAAATCTGTCTTAAATAACTTTAGCATAGTTTGAATAACTGTCAAGACGTAGTTGGACACGGTGACATTTCAAGTCACACGTGATATTAACATGTTATGAAAAGACACTTAACTCCCTACAGTGATATCTGGATGTGAGTAAATTAAATTCCATAGGAATAACATTGCTTCTAAATCTTGGTGCACAGCAAACCCAAATAATGCACACCCCATGAAGAAAATCAGATAGAGGAAAATAATATTCAGCATTTTATAACATTGTGAGTCACTCCCTCATGGACACGAGATAGTCAGTAGACCGCAGCGCTCCGTGATTGACACCAGCCTGTTTCAGATACTGATCAGTAGTGCGAGTTGTGTATTCTTAGCTGCTAGTAACAGCATTTCAGTTTTCCACAGTCTCATGGGTTTGTCCCCCCCACCCACACGCGATACTTTGAGATTTAGAAAGGCATGCATATTTCATATGCACCAGCAGAGTATCCATCTTTGCCACATGGCATTGACAAAGGTGTTATTGATTTACTTTGCTTTTCCGTCTCAGAAACGTACCACGGGGACCCCTGTCTGTCATTTCTGCATCCCCACACCGTTATCTCGAGCTTAAACAAAAAACAACCTGCAAATTATTTTCGCTTGATTTTTTTTTATATCATTGAATATACAAGCTGAGTTTCTTGTTTCCCTTTTTAGCATACACAAACAAACACACACACATGCACACACGCATACATTGGAGTACTGCTCGCTGGTCCTCATTACTGTCAGCCATTACATAAGCTCAGTGTAAAATACTGGTAACATGTTTTGATGCAGGCTTTGAAGAGAACTAGCACACACGACCACCCCAACCGCACCTGACCCCACCCACACACCTCACTCAACCCTCTGTGAGTGACCCTCTGTGTACTTCAATCTATCAATCAATCAATCAATCAATCAATCAATATTTATTTATATAGCGTCTTTTACAATCAAAATTGTTTCCAGAATCCCAGGGCCTAACCCCAGCTGGTTCCATATCAGGGGGGCCTGGTAGCTAAATGCTTGGCCCCCATTCCACCTCTAGAGACGCTGGGGACCACAAGTAGACCAGCATTCTGAGAGCAGAGCGGTCTATTGGGCTGATAAGGTATCACTAGCTCCTCCAGGTAGGATGGAGCTAGACCTCTGAGGACCTTGTCGGTCAAAAGAAGGGTTTTAAAAATTATTCTAAATTTAATGTGTGAGTTGAAGGAGAGATTTTGATCAAAAGTTACTCCAGTATTCCTCACAGAGAGACTAGATGTTAATGAGATACCATCTAGGGCTTTATGTCTTTCTGTCTGCTCTGGTTTCATGGATAAATAAAGCTGAGTGTCATCAGCATAACAATGAAAATGTATCCCATGCTGCTGAATAATGTTCCCTAAGGGAAGCATGGACAAGGTGAAAAGGATTGGTCCAAGTACAGAACCTTGAGGAACCCCATGGCTAACCCTATTGTATGAGGAGGGAACACCATGGACATGAGCAAACTGGTATCTATCAGATAAATATGATCTAAACCAGTCTAGTGCTGTCCCTTTAATCCCAATCACATGTTCCAGTCTCTGTAACAGGATGCTGTGATCAACTGTATCAAAAGCAGCACTGAGGTCCAGCAGAACCAGCATAGAGACCAGTCCATGATCTGAAGCTATGAGAAGATCATTAGTAACTTTAAGAAGTGCTGTTTCTGTGCTGTGATGAGCTCTAAAGCCTGACTGAAACATCTCAAACAGGGTGTTTCTCTGCAGGTGCTCCAGTAACTGAGTCACAACCACCATCAAGAATTTTATAGATAAAAGGAAGGTTGAAGAAAAATAAGCTATTCTATCTTTACAGAGGGCCCTTTTGTAAACTAATAGACATTCTTTCCAGGCTACATGGTAGCTGTCTATTTTACAAGAATGCCACTTCCTGTCTAGTCTTCGCACTTTCTGCTTGAGGGTCCTGATATGTGAATTATACCAGGGGGCACACCTCCTCTGATTTACTATTTTCTTTTTCAGGGGGGCAACAGAATCAAGCGTGATTCTCAGTGAGGTTGCTGCACCTTCAGCAATAGAGTCAACCTCAGCAGGGCTAAGATTATAATGATTGATCCCTGGGGAAACACACAGTGGTCCTGGGATCAACGCAGGTATTGCTTCCTTAAACTTAGCTACAGCATTATCTGAAAGACATCTGCTATAGTAAGACTGTGCTCTGAGCATAGAAGAATCCTTAATCATAAATGTAAAAGTGATCAAAGAATGGTCTGACAGGACTGGGTTCTGAGGGAACACTGACACATGTTCTACCTCAACACCATAAGTCAGAACTAGATCAAGGGTGTGGTTGAAGCTATGAGTTGGTTGGTTTATCTGCTGGAGGAAACCAACTGACTCAAGTAATGAAATGAAGCCATTTCTAAAGCTGTCATTTACAACGTCTACATGGATATTAAAGTCTCCAATAATAGTGACTTTATCTGTTCTAAGGACCAAGTCAGATAAGAAATCAGAGAACTCAGATAGGAACTCTGAATGTGGCCCAGCAGGGGGCCGATAAACAACTACAAACAGAAGTGGCTTTTCTGCCTTCCACTTATGGGAAGAATAAATGAAAACTTGAAACACCCCCTTGGCTACATTATTGTCTCTCATTCTGGTCATTTTGGAATAAGGCGGATAGCTCTGCTTCACTGGAAGCTGCTTTCAAATTTCATTTTACGTGTCATTTCATTTATTTTATCTACCTACACAGGCACAGTCACAGGCATCATCTTTTTAGCTGCTCATGAAAATTAAACAAGTAAAAGGGTGCAATTATTTGTAGTTTGTCTATTCGAATACATGCAAGCAGATTGGCTTTTCTAACATATATATACTGTATATATATAACATTGTGTGCTTCCTAAAATCCCACATAATTTGTGTACCTTTGGTACCTTAGAAGCTTCATTTGGCTGGTTCCTCTGAAAGAGTGGAAACCACAAAAATACCTAGACAGAATGAGAAAATAACCTAAAATTTCAAAGCCATGATGATTTCCATTTTTTTCTTCATGATTTTTTTTATTTCCAAAACTAATGTCCGCTCTGGTCATGTGTAGCGTTGAGAATTAGCTGCAGCTGCAAGAAACCAGAACAAAAACAAAGCAGGCAACATGAAACGCGCGTATCATCAAATTAGCACAGCTGTCATTCCTGGCTGAAGGTCAGCTACCATGGTGAATCACATCCTGCCTGTGATTTCATGAAGTCGGTAGTAATTAATAATGACTGTAATCTATGAAAATGTCCCCTTCCCGCTTTATAAAATGTAATTAGTATCTCATCTGTAAATGATTGTTGGCCTAATATGTTGATAGATAATTTGAAGAGGTCATTCTCCCGAAGCTTTCACCCTGATTATATGGACAGCAAAGAGGAAGCTACTTAATTGCAGGCGTGTTGGCTGTTTATTATATTTAATGTGAAATGTCTGCAACACATAAGTCAACTATGTGACAGTTATTATGCAGTGTTATGAAGGCATATCTCCTCCTCTCAGCGTGCATCTTTCATTCCTCTGGCTGACTGCGGTGTTTAATGTGAACATTGTAATCCAGCCAGATAACAAGGTAAAAACGAACCTGGCATAATCAAACTAATTCAGGCAACATTACAAGGTGATTACATCCCTGGTCGGAATTGGCTTTAGCCACAGATGAGGAATAATCAAGCAGTCGAGATAAAGGTGGTGTAATCTATCATCGGAATGCAGGGCGCAAGGGGTTTCCAGGCTGCAGGGATGTTGAGGCTCCCAGACGGCAAGAGGGCGATCCATCATTTAAACATGCTAACAAGGCAAGGGATTTTAACATAAAAGATAATGCAGGCACTGCGTTATCAGGCGTTCTAAGAGACCCCTACTAGCGGCGATGTCAAAAGCTCCCTTATCTCTGTCTGGGGGAAAAACTGACCTTTTGACACGGAGAGAAGGCAGTCAAAAGAGTGTATAAACATCGAGACTTTTAATTAATGAAGAGATTAAAGGAGAAGGTCAGGGTATAACTTTAGTGTGACCACATGAATTATAACAAGTATTAAAAAAGGTTAAAGCCTGGCAAGTGGTAGCGAATGGCTGTAGGTATGTAATAAATTCAGCTAATTGAGTTTGGAGGGATTTTTATACTGTTAATCTAAATGTTACCTGTTTCGTTAAACATCATCTGCTGTATAGTTATTGAGGTACAGGAGGGCTTGAAAGTTTGTTCCCCTTTCAGAATTTTAGATAATTCTGAGTCAGTGTGAAGAAAAAAGTCTTTCATATTCTGATTTAACATTTTAACTGCGCCAAACTCCTTGTTCAGCAGTTACTACAACACATACGAAATGGAATAATAGTGTGGAGATGGATGTTACTCCATGTATCTGTATGTAACAGCTTCACTGCTCACTTCAGGGATTAAATTAGGGGAGGAAATCTTATTCCAAGTTGCACAGCTGGCATGCCCCCTTACAGCAAGATAGTTCTGGGTTTGGTTCCAGGCAGTAGGCCTTGTGCTGAGTTTCTTCCCACAAAGAAAGCACATTTCTCAGCCCCTAAAGCAAAAAAAATCATATAAATGTAACAAAAAAAATGTTGTTTTTTTGTTTGTATCTACTACTTGTCAAGAAAGAGGATGAAAAGCGAAAATAGAGCCTGGGCAGGTTTTAAAGCACATACACCATACACTCACACACTCGTCTTTGAGTAAATCATAGCAATGCTCCGAGACGTCTAAATGTAGCTACCAAAACTCTAACAGTTCTTTGTTCACTGCCCATTGACTCAGAAGACAGGGTGAGGACCCCAATATGATGGGCGGTCCAACCACATGCAGACCCATGATGAAAAGAAAACCAAGTTTCAAAGTCAGTCGTGGAGAGTTTATTTAAAAAATTAAAATAGCAAATAAAAAAGCTTGTCAGTGAGGTAAGTTTGTAGGCTAAAACAACTAAAAGATAAACAAAAATCAGTGGAAACACAAGGCAGAAGAGGTAAAAAAAATCATTACAAAGGCAGGAGACTAGGAGACACTGGAATGGGAAAACAAAATGTAAACAATGACAAAAACAGACGGGAAGAAAGGAGACATAGCTCTGGTGGTAGTAGAGCTGGTCCCAATGCTCTCGCCTGTTTCCGCCTAATGACTGACAAAAGGGGAGAGAAAGAACGAAAACACGGCACCGGATACACAGTAGACCCAGGACCGTGACACCCAATGCTAATTGAAACATAAACAATTTGGATATCTTTAACACTCCTGCGCATGAACTAAGTCTACCAAAAGTCCACAACAAGTTCTCCTTTTTTTTCACCTCCTGAGGGCAGAATGATGAGGAACAGATAGCTTGCTGCTACCTGATCTGTATTCAGTGCAGGCGTTGCACTTCATAAAGATGTTGGGCCACTTCCTCCAAAAACTTCCTGAAAGCTTCCTCGAGTGAGCGTCCGATAAGGCCGGCAGTTGGTGAGGGAGCCTGTAATAAAGTTTCCACAGAACATCTCAGCCATTCAAAGGCTGCTTTTGCTGTACCTTTCCCTCAGCTTGCACGATAACGCGCTGCTTTACCTTGTACTGCTAGCCCTTTGATATCATGAGTAATACAGGATGGGGCAGTTTGAAAATTCAATCTGCACTCCAACTTTCATACCCCAACTTGAGCCCTCAAAGGAAACAGTTTTGAAGAGAGTTTCCCGGTTTTATACCACGCCTAGTAGTGTGGACCCAGATCATTTCCCGCTATATTTTGTTAAGTGATTGGTTATATTTTAAAACTTTTACTTGCAAATATGCATGCGGATGCTTTTGTAATTTCTATTATGTTTAAAAAGATATATAATGAAACAGTGTTGTTATAAGCTGTCTTTTATTTTCTGTCAAATGAAGTGATACTTTGCAAGCCTCAGCCAACTACTGCCAGTTGTCAGCAACTCTGTCTGTCGTCATTTTTACTATAAAGATAGAAAGAAAGAAAACTGGCAAATATCCTGCTTTTACATGGAGAATGCACATAAAACAGTAATCGGACAGCAGACACTTAAAAAAACTTGTCACAAATTGTTTCCTTTCATTAAGAATTATAGTCTAAGGAAAAGTCCGAAGATCTAAGAAAATATAAAAATCAAAAGGTTCAACAATCAAAATGTTTAATAAATCTATTTGGTTTTATGAGATTTCCACTTGCCAGTGACCATCACACAATTCTCCCTACAGCCTTTAGTTAAGTGTCATTGGAGCCCTGCGGGGTGCTGCTGTGGTGGCAACGAAAGCTCCGACATAGACCATATAATCCTGTTAGAGATTGGGATGTGATTCCTAATCTTTAGTGCATGTCATCCTTTTTTCCTTCTTTGCCCATTTGTCATGTCACTGTCCGCTGCATGCGCCGCCGAAATAATCTCCCATTCTAAGACTCTTCAGTAATGCGCAGTGTGAAATCTGGCTGTGTACAGTGGGTCCCTGCGCAGTCTGATGGGAGGGAGAGGGAATATCCCACAGGCCTGGGGTGAAGGAGCGAGAGAATAATGGACTAACTCATCCAGAAGCACAAGCTTCTGCTCAGGTTTCCTTCACTTATTCCTGCCGTTATTCTATGTGTCCGGGGTCAGCCTCAGGTTGTCCTCTGGAATCCAAATGGGAGGGATACGGCTTCTAAACCAACACCTTAACCTAACCTGACCTGACCTACCCTAACCTAACCTTAACTAACCTTATCTAATCCAACCTGATAAATGTGGACATCTGTGTACATGATTTATAATGTTATATTAATAAATAAAGCTGTTATAGTGACAAAAAGTAGATCTCCATTGATTAATTATGTTTCTGAGGATTAATCTTCAGATTATTTCATTGAACACAAATTCCTGACCAGCTTTTGTAACCATTAATGTCCACCCAGTGCACCAAACCCTTCAGTGTCATTCCTAAAATGATAAATTATCTCATAATACTGAATAGGACATTTTTTGTTACTTTAATTTAAATGATTTTGGATTAGATTATGGTGGAAAGGTTCTTTTGTTTTGGCTGAAGTTCAGAATTATAGTCACTGCACACAAGCATCGACACTGTGGTCCAAAAATGGACCGTTCAGTCAATGATGTCCATGTGATGATGTGAAAGGTTACATGTATCAGCATATGACTAGAAATACATTTAAAAATGATTCTAAACACAGAATTAGCACTGGTTATCTCAGTGTCCCTCTGTTCTTCAGGGAATAATTCCAGTCCTAAAAGCATTATCCATTCATACTTAATTCTTATTATTATTTATTTGGGATCAGGTCATAATGACAGGGATTCTGGGAAGGCAAGCTTTTCTTTTATACTCTGCCCTCGTGATCATCTACAAATCACCGGGCACATTGCAGGACTTGTGAAAAAAACAGAAAAATTGCAAAAAGCACTTTAAAAAACCTCAACTGTAACCTGTTACCTGGCAAGGATGGAAAAACAGATTGTTATGGGCCATTTTCCCTGGCATTCACTCCACCCTTGCTAAAGGTCATTAATGGATGCTAAATAATTAGTTTTTCTGTCATTGAAAAAGCTGCCTTTTTAGCTTGATGGACAAACCCAACCAATAAGCATAGTTACATGCATAGAAAGAAGTTCAACAAAAAGTTCTAAATAAGTTTTAAATTACAGGGAGAAAAAGAAAAATGATTGAATATTTTTTCCCATAATATATTAATGCAATTCATGATCATCATCTTTAGGACATCCAACCTGTCACTGAAAGGATGCTGACTGGTGCCAAAAAGCCCATTACTACTCTTCCCTTTTTGCTATAGATGTTTAAGGTTTAGGCTTGAGGCCTCTGAAAGATTTTACAACCTTCACTAATTCTCTGACACTTCTTGGGTCTCAAAGTCTCTTTTGCATATTTCAAGGTTGTAACTAATGGTAAAGTGTGACTGCATGACTTCATGATTGTTGCACACTCTCAGTAAATATATTTTAAACCCATTATCCTTGCATAACCTTAACTCTGTGTTACGAGTATGTTAGCGTATAGCTCTAAATTTGTTTACCAGTTTCCAACTCCCTTATATGAAAAAATACATTGAATAAGGTCCTCTGTCTATATGTGAAGTACAGATCACACAAATAAGTTGGTCAATGCCTACCTGGGACTTGTTGAGCTTCTCAGAGCCGATCCTCATGGCAAATCAGACACCATCCTTTCTTTCCTTAATGAATGTGGGCTGGACATCAAACACATGTTTTCACGGTTCAAACAGCAGCCCAGTGTCTAGCTAATTCACTGTGTTTGCCGCTTTTTAGATTTAGTTGCTAATAAAGCCAAGCAACTTCTTTCAAGCAACTTGAAAAATAAGTTTATAGAAACATACAACTGGTTGCACACTCGGCTAAACGCCAGAATGGCTACTGTATAAGGCTATCAATGACGTTGGTTGTTCCCCGAAATTCCGATTACCCAGCTCAACCCGTTGGCTGCTGATTTTAGACTGCATTGAAAGAATTCTGGATCAGGAAGATGCCCTGTAGGTGCATTTCAGTTTGGTATCAAGTGCTGAACGTAGCTTTGCAGCCAGGCTGTACAGTACAGTGACACATCAGTCTGTACACAAAACTCCTCGGATCTGTGTAGATGGAAATCAAAACTGTGAACAAATATTTCCAGCTGGATACTGGAGATACACTGGGTACTTTTAGGGATCATCCCAGGGTGCACATGTCCACCCTGTGGTTGCAGGGAACTTGACCTTAAATCATCCAGTCTCTACCTCTCACACCAGGACACAGACCTGGGTTCCTCTTTCCAAAAAACAGCTGAAAGCCAGTACATTAGTGCAGGAGAAGGAGAGACCTTCATTGCTCTGTTTTGATGCAGAACTTATGTTCAAATGCACCTTCCTGCACCCACTGAAGTGTTCTGCACACTGGAGCTTTTCTGGCCAGAGTTGGTGATACAATAAATTGACCAGGAGTGAAAGACTTGCCTGTTGATTTTTTCACTTGTCTGCTGGAGACCAGCCAGGGAAGAACTGGTATATCAACTGTCTTCTTAAGCCATTTATGCTTTTTGGCTGGAAGACATTTCAAGATGCCAGAAGGAATCAGTGTTTCAAAGATTTAGCATTAGATGTCATTAGATTGCTAACTCTGCCAGTATTAAATCACTACGTTGAGAGACCATTTTCACAGGTGACGTGGCTAAAGGATGACATCCGAAATTACACGGGATTACGAAGCCCACCCATTGTTAGGCAGCTTCTATTGTTTAAAAAAAGATTATTTTTTTTGTGGATTTGTGTGTTGGAATCAAGTTGCTAATACAGTCAGATCATTGTGGATCAGATTATAGATCACAGGCCCAACAAAAGCCAAGGTTTCATTCATCCTGTCTGGTTTTTTTCCCTGCAGCCACTGACTCAGAATACTTTACTTTGTTTATTACATGGCTTAGACCTACTACTGAAATAAATAATGCATTGCTGATCAAAATACAATGCTTATTGATTAATAGATTGCTTCATTAAGGCCTACTTTATGTGTCTACAAGGATTCAGTAGTGCTCTTAGAAACAAAGAGTTAAACAATGGTGGGCTAAACAAAAATAACAGGAAGGCTGTGGGCACCGATTCATATAAATGGTCTTTAATGCCAGAGTAAATTAAACAAGTGGCATTGTTAATTTGGGCCTGCTGGGATGCCAGGGGTTTAGTTTGCAATTTGTATAGTAAGTAGATTCAGGCTACTGCGCTATTTGTTGTCTGCAATTTGCGACTTATAGCTAATTGTGGTGGAAGGATTTGATCCTGGTAATATTCAAAGACAATGGTGGATAATGAAAGTAAGGAATGCTGTCAAGCTAAAGAAGGAGTCTTCTCAAGGCTGGTTTGCTCAGGGAGCAGATGGGAACCAGCCTGCCGAGCATGTCGCACCTCAGGTGGTCACGGACGCAAAAACTCAGATCTTCAGGGAGGCTACAGTCACCGTTGAAGAAATGCTTGCAACGTGTCCGGCGCCACAGGCGGGTGAAGAAGTAACACACCAACACTTTGTACAGTGTAAGTGGGGAGTTGTTGACCTCAACTGGGGATAATATTGGATGGTGGAAGGAATAGGAGGACCTCCTCAATCTGACTGACATGTCTTCTGTAGAAGAAGAGGCTGAGGAACAAGAGGTTGATTCATTTTTCACTCCGGCGGAAGCCACTGAGGTAGTTTGGAAGCTCCTCAGTGCCAAAGCCCTGGGGATGGATAAGATTCACACTCAGTACTTCAAGTCTCCCAGTGTACTGTCTTGGCTGTCTTGGCTTACATGCCTCTGCAGTATGTTGGGGACAGTGCCTCTGGACTGGCACGCTGGGGTAGTGGCTCTTATCTTTAAAAAGGGGGACTGAACAGTGTGTTCCACCTATCAGGGAATAGACTCCTTAGCCTCCCTAGACAAGTCCATTCCAGGGCACTAGAGGGGAGAAATCAATAGTTCAATAGTTGAACTTTGAGTTTAGGAGAAACACTGCAGTTTTCATCATGGTTGTGGAACACCAGACTAGATCTAGAGTCACCACAGGGTGCTTGATGGTTTGTGGGAGTTTGCCCAACCAGTCCACATTTAATGGACATGGAGATGGTATTCAACCATATCCCTCAAGGCATCCTGTGGGAGGATGATGGGGTCGGGCGCCCTCTACTTAAAGCTGCTCGGTTCCTGTATGACCGGAGCAGTAGCTCGATTCACATTGCCAGCAGTAAGTCAGACCTGTTCCCAGTGCATGTGCATTTTTCACCGGTTCTGTTCATTACATTTATAGACAGAATTTTAGATGCCACCATAGGCCAAAGGGGGTCTGGCAAGGGAACTACTGGATTTCATCGCTGCTTTTTGCAGATAATGCTGCACTTTGGCCCTGGAGCAGGTCCCGCGGTGGTTTGCAGCACACTCTTGCAGTAAAGAAACAGTGCTAACACTGTGCCACTATGTCGCCCCCTAGAGCCACGTCATAAAAAGGATTATTATTTAGCTTTGTGTACATTTAAAAGTCACATATTTACATGTCAAAATCTGTATTGTATGTTTCTTATACGCTTCCAGTTTTACTTTAAAACTCTTGTACTGCTCGAGTGTGGAGTGAGTTGAGTAGAGTCAGTCCAGTGTCATCACCTGGGTCTTGTCTTCCTGTGTATTTTAACGCTGTGTATTCCTTGCCAGAGTGTCTTTGTATTCCTGTATCTAATCCTTCTTGTGAACGACCGGTTTGGTCCTTGTTTTGGGATTTTTCCCTGCCTGTTTGGTTGCCTGATGCTGCTAGTCATTTAAATGTGCGGCCTCCCGCTTCGTAACGGATTAAAGATTTTGCATTCTGGACTTTGTTCTTCCACCTCGCTCCTTCTTTTGCACCTGGGCCCACACTCACCCACACGCATCAGACTTCATATTACAAGAAAAGAACATAAAATTGAACAAGTGACTCTAAGTAAGACAACTTAATAAGCTTATAAGACAAGTTCCAGACATTATGGTGTGAGCCTTAATTGGGGAAAAAACTTTCCAGGGCAGACAGACTGAATTGTGCTGAACTGGAAGGACACTTTTCTCTCTTGGTTGAAAATAATTAAGAAGTCGGTGTCCATGTAAAGCTTTGAAGAGTTTCACACATTTAAGCAGCATAAAGACATTGTCTCACTCCCACTTTAGAAACTCAAATTTTCTTTTAGCACTTCTGATCTTCCTGGTTCCTCGTCGGTCGCTAATATGCTTTCAAAGTTAGTCAATGCTGCTGCTAATTTCTGCCCCGGGTTCCTCATCTCTTACCAAAATTGTATTACTTGCCTGTCCTGGGCAAAGCTCAGAGAGATTGTCTTCTAATGAGGAACAGCTGAACAGCAATCTAACCTAGGAGGGGAGATCACATTGTTCCCCTGCAACATCCAATTTGCACCGGATTCATTCTAATGCAGCAGTCCTTGTAGCTCCAGATTAGTGATACAACAGGGGAGCAAGGGCTTAAAGTCCCAGACAGCACTGATTGATTGAGCTAAAATCAGGTACATGCCTGCAGGAAGTACTGCAGCGTGTTTTGCTGTTTTTCCAGCTCTTTCCAGTCTAATCTCTGGACTTCATTTCAGCATAATGGGTAATTCAAAGGAAGGAGCCTGTTATCTGTGGCTTCTCCTGCAGGCTCTGGCTGGCTGAATGCTTCAGCTGTGTGTTGATAGAGTGACCTCAGGTTAGCCACAACGGGCCAAGGTCACCCCATTCAGGGAATGGCTCGCGTTCAATAGGGAGGCAATGACAGGGAAAGCGAGCATCTTTTATCTTCTGAAGGTGAGGCAGTGTTGACAGGGAGCCGAGCGCAACCCTGGTGTTGATTAATAGCTTTATTGAAAAGAGGTTACAGGAAGCTCCTTTAAAATGTGAGAAAACCTGTTTGTCTTTTCTGTTTTCCCTCCGCCTTTTACTGAACGTTGCGATCTCATTTTGCGTTCAGGTTGCTGTCAGGTTGTTCTTTGCAGTAATGTCCTCTTTTGCCACGTCCGCTACTCAACATTCCTTTTTGAAATGCAGAAAATAAAATCAAGTCATATTTAACCATTTTTGGAGCACTGAAGGTTTCAATTTCAGAGGGGTGAAAAGGTGACTGATTATGATTCACCACATTTGTTAAAACATAATCAAGCCAAATCCTTGCGATCAAAAGGGAGCAAGAATATTTGGTTATTAAAGCTTAAAAAACAAAGTAAAATAGTGCAACAGGCACAACTATAGTATTTTTAGTTTAGTTTTTCTTTTCTTCATATTTTATGCATTAAACGTTCAATGCAATTATCATTATTTACCATGTCTGTGGCCTGATTTTGGATGGGTTTGCCAACTTAATGTCTACATGGCATCCTAATGAGCCCAGATGTGGCACTTTATCTGCTCAGGAGCAATCTGTATAATTACAAGATGTATGTAAGCTTAAGCGATAAAACCACAGCAAAGTTCATTAGCCAGTTGCATTCGTATTCAGGCAAACTTAACAATCCCCTGTCACAGCCGGCGCTTCAGCCAAGTCAGAATTAATAGGCGAGCCTCTCAGTGACTCCCTCTTTTGCATGATGATGCTGCACTGCTAAAGCTTGACTTTGTGAGCCATTGAGGATCAAAAAACTTTCTGCCCTGCAAATGAGGCTCTGCGGCTACCTACTTAATTAAGGCAGCAGAGGGAGGCGTAATGTCGCAGTTGACCAGATGTGTCTGCTGCTTTCATCCCCCCACCCACCCACAAACCCCCCTTTCTAGTGCATGAAAGCCTCTCATCACTGAAGGGGAAAGGTTGAACCAGTGACACTCACTAAACATATCAGTATACAAAATCAACATTAGAGGCCAAACTTTGCAGGCTTTTAATTGTCTTTCATGTCTTAAATAAGCCGTGATTGACTGGAGCTGCTTTGATCTTCCTGCAGGAGACACGGCTCTGCGCTCGGACTCTGAACTCTTTGGTTTTCCTTGGAGAAACGCAAGTCTGATTGGTTCTATTCAATGCTCCCCTGCAAGACTGATATTTTAAAGCTAATTCAAACTGATAAGAATTCTTTACATTTTTTTTTTACCCTTAATGGTCATTTTCTTTTTTAAAAAGAAAATGAAGGGAAAGATTAATTTTAGATGGCAACCTCTCTTACAGCAACAGGGGTCCGGAAACATGATCACCTGACAGGCCTCTGTCACCCCCCCCCCACTGGGTCAAGGTTTCTTCTCTTCCTCCTCATCAAGCAGACTAGTTATGCTGATTCTTGTGTAGTTTTTCTGCTTCTGAGCCTGGTCCTGCTCAAGGTTTCTTCCTGTTAAAGGGGAGTTTTTCCTTGCCACTGTTGCTTGTCTTGGGTTAGGCCCTGGGATTCTGGAAAGTGCCTTGAAACAATTTTGATTGTAAAAGACGCTATATAAATAGAGACTGATTGATTGATTGATAACAGTTTGACTTGTCAAAGTGTGATTTTAATTGTGATTTTAATTCAAGCAGCCTTCCTTTTTTGTATTAAACCTTGAAACAATACACGACCAGATACAGGTAGATTACTTCTAAAATAAAAATCAAAAGAGACATCAGACACAAAACAGGTTCCCGTGTTTGTGTTTATATTGTAGACAAACAATCAATTCAGTTCATATTAGAAAAAGGATTCTTATTATATAACGTATGCCCAATTGACCCCTCTAAACAAAACTGCTCGAAGCAAAAATATATTTACCGATTAGTAGAATGGGTAAAAAAATAAGTTGTATATTTTCATTTTGGAATAGCAAAATAATTTATGCAAATTCTGAACTCTGAATAATGAAATATTTCTAAACAAAACAACTTTTCCACTTCATGAATTATGGCATCATAATAAAACCTAAGTTCTCACTAACTCACATATGTGCATCTATTTTAAGTCTGTCTGAACTTTTCTTTATAAACTAAGCTCAACCAAATCATTAGAAAATATTTCTTGATTATATTCTTGACACAAATTAAGGAAGCAAAAGAAAAACTATAGCCTGTTAACATTCAGAACATTCCCTTGTTATGTCTAAGTAAACACAGATCAAGTGCAGTGCAATCCTGTTATTCCAGGAACATCAATTTTGCACCATTTTATTCAGAAATCCATATTTTGCAAGGTACAATTTTATTACTGTGACTCATGAAATTGAGGGAATGATTAGTTGTATTTCAGAAACATGTGCAATCAGAGGATTAATGCCATTACTGCAGCTCCCAGACTGGAATGAGGAGCAAAATGGAGATTCTTACCTCCAGTTCAGCAGTTGCATCATTAACACTGTTTATATCAACAGTGGGGTGAAGACACCTCCCCCTCAATATGCCCCTACCATGTTGAATCATGGTCTTTAGTAATTATCGAGCATAACAGGCAATTTATTAGCACTGGCTCTCACACTCTCTCACTCTCAGACGCTCCATCATCACTCGCTGTGCTGCACACCCTCACTTCATGCGGCTGTCTCACTACTCACCTGTGCACATTGATCACCCACTCACTCGCCTCACAATGTCATAACACCTGACGTTTCTCCCTTTTCACCCTAATGCGCAGTCATCCGCTGCTGGTTGTAATAGTTTCACATGTCCCTACTGCAGTAATAGTGCCGACCTTTAACAAGAGAAAATTGCTTGACTCTTCTTTGATAACTAACCTACAATTTAATGTAATTTGGTTTGTTTTCATGTTTATTGTGAATTTCATGCAGTGGGGTTATCCTATCTTCCCCGTATTTCAATTCTTTTTCCTTTACGTTAGGTTGTCATTTAGGCAGAGCGAGTGAAGAAAAATCAAGATTCCAGGTGTGACTCGACATATTCTATCATTTTGCCTTCGTACGCTCTACTACATTTACATAAAAGTGTTTTAAATTCAGCAACCAATACAAACAAGGAATGAAAAGTAGGCCTTCTTGGCTTTTTTCCCCTTTGTTCTCGAGATGCATTTGAAGATCTTGATGAGCCAGACACAGAGGACAGTAAAGGACACACAACCTATTGTGTGCGTTATCTGGGCATTCTGTCCTTAGCTTTAAAATGAATTATGTTGTTCTTTTTTTACAGAGCTGAAAAATGAATAACAACCAATACACTGGTAATATCATCTGTGATAATAGTGACCCCCAATGGATGACAGAATTTTACTTTTAGCTGCCAGCATGATGTTGTTTTTCAATTTTTTTTATAGCTAAAAGGACACCTGCTGAACATTTTGTTCTTTAGAAGGCTCAAAGTGAATTAATCTACAGCTGACAATTAAATCAAAGTTGCGTAACAGCAACCTATTATTGTAGTCATGCTGTTTTAGGCTTTGAACATAATTACACTTTTATACTGTGTACATTTGTACTTACCGGTACATGGATGATTTATGTGAATTCTACTTTTGTCCTCTACTACATGCCTGTCTCCTTTACCATCAGCAGGAGGGTCACCACAAATCAATCTGATCCTGTTAAAGAAAAATAATAATCATGACACCAAATTGAATTAAATAGAATCAAACCCATTTTGACAGTCAGCTTAATATTTCTCTGAAATAAATAATTTTAGCACCTAGCAACAATTTTGATTGTAGGCATATAAATAAAGATTGACTGACGTCTCCATCATTGAATAAGCTTTAAACTACTCTATAGAATGGTAGGAATTTCTCCTTCAAAGAGCACCTTTAATAGTATTAGTATAATTTAATCTTCCTGAGCTCAAGAGCTGTTTTTAAAGTTTATCAAAGCTAACTGGTGGGTTATCGCTGAGCTTCCACTGCATATTCTTGTCTCCAAGGTTTAGTGTTGGGATGCATTTTATTCTTGATTTATATGAACATTCTCTGTAACAACTTGTCAAATGCAGTGAATCATATAGCCTGGCCGGCATGCTTGTGCCGTATCCACGTTGGTCTTCATATTTAAAAAAGTTAAGCAAAACCTGTCATCCTTATGTCATTTTTTCCCCCAACACGGCTCACTGGCGCATATATCCCTTAAAGTGACTCCCCTCCTCTCTGTTTTACACTAAAAATTCACCCCAAAAAGGCATCAAACTTGAAATAAAAACTAACAAGACAGAGAACAGCAAAAGGGTACCGAGTGATACTGGGTAAACAGATGGAACTAATATTTCTGTGAGA
Organism: Takifugu rubripes; assembly: GCF_901000725.2. Taxonomy (NCBI): domain Eukaryota; kingdom Metazoa; phylum Chordata; class Actinopteri; order Tetraodontiformes; family Tetraodontidae; genus Takifugu; species Takifugu rubripes. The sequence goes on along the minus strand of NC_042292.1, from coordinate 1,484,786 downwards.
AACGGAGAAAATAATGATAAAGAAAAACTTCGTACCTATTTCTTTTAGCTACACTTTGAGGGAAAAAAAGAAGTTTTAATAGTCTACCCATGTGAGAGTAAACAAATGGGTGCAGTAAACTGCAGATTTTTGCCATTTAAGACACCGGCAAGACATAACAACACAAACTATTCATGAACTCAACAAAAGCAAACAGAGGATTTGGTTTTGAGAATGCAACAGCAAAACAATTGAACATGTTGATGCAGCTGTGACTGAAGTTAAATGGTAAAGAAAAAAACTCCATTCTCCTTGGTTTATCTATCCAATTCCGATCCATTCATATCTCCCTATCTATGGATGTGGAGGCCATGCTGGAAGCCGCCGGTCTGGTCATGTTTATGACAGTTTTAATGTGCTGGGTTCAAAAATACAGCAATAGCTGTTGACCGTTAATGTACAGTACAGCCCAATTGGACACACCTCATTCAATGCATTTTCTTCATTCTCAACACTATTTACGTCGTAGATTCTCAAAACTATGAATGAACACATTTCCATGTGTTCATTCATAGTTATGTACTTAACAAAAAGTATGAAATGAATATGTCTTGTATTTTAGATTCCTTAAAGTAGCCAGCTTTTGCTTTTTTTTGATAGCGCAGCAACCCTTGGTGTTCTCTCACTGAGCTTCATGAGGTGGTCACCTGAAGGGTTTTCACTTCACAGGGGTGCCTCTTCAGGGTTGCTTAGTGGAATTTCTTGCCTCATTAATGGGTTTGGAACCATTAGTTGTGTTGTGCTGAAGTCAGGTTGTTAGATAGCCGACAGCCCTATTGGACAACTTTTGGACAATATTATTGCAAGAACCAATCAGCTAAATTAAGAGAAATGAGTGGCCATCACTACTTTAAGAAATGATGGTCAGATGATCCAGAAAATGCATTGAATGAGGTGTGTCCAAATGTTTTGGCCTTTACTTTATCTCCAGGTTTAATTAGGATATTTTGCAAAGTTGCCCCTTTCAGGTTCTCACGAGTGTTTAATGATCTGACTGGCTATGGGAAGTGACTGTGTCCATTCACTTGCAGTGCGCAGGAGCTCATTCTGTTGATTCAGAAGGGCCCAGGCAGATTTAATAGAATATGACAAAACAAGCTAGTTGAAATGTGATGGATAGGAACCATCTACCATAATATACAACACTGGAAGCAGTGCTACAAATGGATATAATATGACATGTAGAAAAATAATTGACAAGCCCTGTGAAGTACCATTTTATTGGCGTCTAAATTTCCTCCAAAATATCAAATTTGATCAATGTCGAGGGGCTTGATCATAACGCAACCTAACAAGTTAACCTTGTATTACTAGTGCTTATCTATATACTAGACTATAGATGTAAGTCACAATATGTGGGGAAATAACTTGCTTGGCACGGTCTGCTCTCCCTCAGTGCTTTTTTTTGTCTTTCTAATGCGTCTTATTGCTTGGTGTTGCATTGCAGATGACATGCAGTTGAAATGAGCTGCGGCTCATGCATTATGAGTCTCATGGGGTTTAAAACTGAATGGCAAATTAATTGACTCAAGGGAAACGCAGATCATTTCAAAGGAATGCAAAGCTCATTACATCACACGCAAAATGGATCTAACGTTTGCCTAGTCCCGTTCCTCTCAAACTTTGAAAGCCACACTCGATGCTCCATTTTACTGATCCGCTGGTTAAACAGGGCTTGTCGCCTACTTGAATGGTGAGTGGTCTGCAGGGTGTTCCGAACATCTTGAAAGAGAAAAGCTGCCAAACTGGAAAATAATTAAAGCTAAAATTTAGCATGGTGGTCTTCTACTGATAAAAAAACCCTAATTAGTTTACGTAGTGTCAGGAAGAACATTTGTGGTGAATTATACACGGAGCGGAGGGGTTGCAGAATTACATGAAGCTATCCAAGCTGAGCTATAGGTCCAGTATTCCAGAGATCAAACCCTTTCTATGTGTAGGAGTTACTCGGTGTTATTCTGTTACTCTGTAATCATCGTGTGATGCACTTCATCAAGGGCATTTATGGAAAAAGCCTTAAAAGAAGCGTCCACTCAGACTAGCTTAGCTGCAGCAATGTGGCATCCTATTTTGAATCAGCCAGCGTTGAACTGGTATTATTTGGCATAAGCATGCACGCTGGCTGCAATTTGGGGCTCTCTCAGTATACGTCAATGTCATTCTCTAGAACATTAAAAATGAGACACTGTGGAGGCCGTGATGAGACAAATAGAACAGTGTGGAGGCCCTCGCATGGCAATCACACAACCACATTCAACAGGTATCACCCCAGCCCTCTAGGTCTGTACAAATGTGTTTACTCAGCCAGTTTATCCTTAACCTAAAACGCTAACCTCAGGACTTCTCCCTTCACACTGAAATAAAATATACACTGTGTGTTTGTGTGTGTGTGAGTAGGAGCCTACGTTATCTGCAGCAGATGTGTATACCTGCCCACTCCCCACTGGGGACACATCAAAACAGGCTTCTGTGACTGAAGTCAAACACTAACAAAATAACATGATATAGTGTATATTAACAATAAAAAATAAACAATATTCTCCACAGCACTTGCTTATTTAAAAAAAAAAAAAATCCAGCCATTTTTCTTTTCTTAAGAATGCTTTAATGCTGTGTCGAAAAGTTTTTCCCGTCCGTTTCGGTCCCATCGATAAGTTATTTTCCATGGACCTTGGGAGGGTGCACATATGGGTAAAGGCAGACCTATGTGAGAATTTGTGGGTTCAATACCTTGCTTAAGAGCACTTCGGCAGTGCTATGATGCTCTGGCACTGAGCTACCACTTGTGCCTGGCAAAATAGTGTAATTTGATCCCATTTGTTGTTACAAAAACTGATTTATTACTGGAAAAAAGGAGGAATTTTTTCTTATACCTATATGCAAAAAAAGGGAGAGTTCCAGTACTGACTGGTTTGTGGGAGGCAAGAGAGAATTCCCAGAGGATTCCATTGAAAACCAGCAAATATAGTGTGCAGGCACAGCTACGGGTGGACTCTTGTTCCTTGTGATATGCCTACAAGAATATTTAAGACTAATTGCCATGCACATGAATACTTGATTAGTTAGAGCAGTAAAACATTAACAGCATGCTAAGAGCCTTCATTAAGAACTCAATAGCACTCAGCCAGCTCATTAAAAATAGTGGCTTTAATTCCAGAAGGGAACAAATGTCATCCACTTTCTCAATTTGGATGTCACCAGACTGAACGCCATGGATGAGCGAGATATTAATTCAATGATTAGTGGATGATGTCAAAGAAACATAAGATGTGAGACAACTGAAGGGAGTGAACTGCGAATACAACATAGCTGGAGTCCAGGGGTACTGAATAGTCAACTGAATGGTCATAACCGGATTAGAGCTTGCAGCACCTGCTCCCTCCCGTTGATCAGATATACAACATGGATAATAATCTGGTACAAGGAGGAGGCGGGAACCACTGACACCAAGACAAGAAAGCTCCTAAAAATGCAAACTGGAATTTTCACCAAAAAACAACCTGAGGCTACAGGAAAAGGGAGGTAGCTGAGGATTATTGAGCAGGTGTGCCGCCATCTTGGGTGAAACAACGTGCATAAGAAGGTGATTTATTACTCAGGCAGAAACAACAGGATGGTAAAGATCACGCTTAGGTAGGATAGATTAAGATTAAACCGGATGGGGAAGGGGCTGATATTGATACCTGTGGAACAAACGGTGTTCTGCATGGCAAAGTTCAGGGGTCTACCACCTTTTACTGGACCCAAGGTGCCCCTACAACAGCTGTGAAAGAAGCAGGAACTCCGACGCTGCCGTGCTGAGAGCAGTTTGGACATTCCACTATCAAAGACAGAGAAAGTGGTTTCTTTGGGACTTCCTGATCCACACCAACAGCCTTTTTTTTTACTATTAGAAGTATGAATAACCTTTGTGTTTTATGAGTATCTGAACATTAAAGAATACATTAAGAAAAATAAGTTGTGTGTTTTCATATAAATCAGCAGCAGTCAGGATCAAAAAAGTACTCTAAGTTCATTCCCATACTGTATTTTACTACAAAGTAAGTGTAGCTCATCCTTCTTTTTCACACATGGTGGGGCTGGCGTTTGAAATGCAAAAATCAAAAGAGCCCCAGAAAAGACCGCTTATCGCATCTGACTGCATTTAAGTGGGAGCGGATGAGAGCTGTACCTGAGTCAGGCCGGTAAGATCACACTTTTGGATGCTCCTTCATTGTCTCACACTGACATGGTGAGCAACGATTCCAGTCATGTTGGTGGCCATGACGCCGGCGTAATGGCTTCACGGTAGGGGGCCCCACTCACTTTTCCATCGGTGCGGGAGGCCTCAGAAGCTGTTTCTCAAAGAGCGGTGGTGGTGGTGGAGAGGAGGACTCTGCCGCTTTTCTATGATTAAACACTTGATTGGAGACCTTTTTCCTACCAGGAGGGGTAATGTGGCCTCAGAACTGGATCAAACGTCAACCTGGGTTGTTGAAGGCACTTTAGCTCGGTGTGGCACTGAAGCCGTGCCACCTTCATGGAACAAGTCGCTTGCCAATTTCTTCATTGCTTAATGTTAAACTAGAATTCAGAATCAGAATCAGTTTTTCATTTGTTTCATGGTCCTAAATTCCTAGTTGGTTGAGTTTGATTCATATTCTTATCATTTTTTCTTAAAGAAATAGCCACCATTTGCTGCATTAATCATGCTATTATAAGAACAGGGCTGAGCGCTATTATGTGAGCAATTAGTCAGCCCCCACCCCCATACCCCACACACGCACAATCACTAAGGTGATCCACCTCACAATCATGGTAAAACAACTAATCAAGCACAATGTTTGTTTTATATTTTGTATCTCAACATGCTGCACCACCATTGATCTGCCCATGAATATCTGTCTATCTTTACAGTACTGTGTATTTATAGATACACTATATAAAATATACACTTTTCCACATAGTGTGATGCTTTTACAGGCCCGTAATTGCCCCCTGAGGACAAATAAACTTTCTTGAAATCTGAACGTCTGATATAGAGAACTTTTACAAAAAGTTATTTTGTTTCTACACTGAGTAAACTTTTGAAACTTATGAGGTGTGTGATGTTTCAATGAGCATTTTCTCTTTATTTTATCGAAGAAGGAAATTTAAAAGTGGGATTGAAAGTTTTAAAAAAGACTAACCAAAGTCTAACCAAGCCATCATAGGTTTGGGAACAAGTTAGTGATATCCTGTGTCCACGAGGATTATCAGGGCGTCTTTGAAACATGTCAAACCAGTTCAATGACCTGCCGCAAGAATTAAATCCCACTCCGATGACAACAGAGGCTTATTTCTGAGACTTTAATCATCAAAGTATGCAGGGAGATTAAATGAGCAAGGCTGACAGGTGGTAACAGAAAGCGGGATAAATGAAGCTGAATCCATTTTTAATGAAGGTTTAATATACTGTATCAGGACAGCACCTTCCCTATAGCTTGGCTCATCTATGCTGAGCTGCAGCATTCCAGCGTCTTGAGTCCACCTTGCTTTGTTAAAGGTGATGGATGCTTTAAGGAACGTTACATGTCACAATTAACATATTTTAAGCATCTTATTATCTTTAATGCTCTCCTTTATTGTTTACACATTAAAAAGAAACGTAGTAAATTCCTCTGACCTTTTAGGCTTACAGTCATCATTTTTCCACACCACCATCTGCTGATCGTGTTAAATTATTGCATATATATGCTCACCCCGGGCTGTGAGCCCTGTGTTTGGTTGACCCGTCCTGCCTTTCTTTTCTTTTTAAAAATTTTCTACAGCCCTTCATCTTGCTTCAACGTTGTTCTTACTTTTGTCATAGTTATGTGTTCATTTTATATCACTATGTAAATATTGTCAAAAACCCATTGGCCAAATGCATAACATGAAAATGATGTTTATTGGCATCATTTGGTGAGAAACAAAGTCACAGTTTGATAAAGGTCTAGTGTAATGAAGGTTAGACAATGACACAAAGTTCTGTATTTGACAAATTACAATGTGCTACACAGAATATAGGTACAAATTGTGCTATGTAGATATAGCAAGAGCAGTTCTTTTCATTTGATGGTTTAACATATGATTCTACAACAGACTAGGCCGTCTCTCCATCAACTAAAAAAACAGCCTGATTTGTGTGTTTTATGGTTTCTGTAATGGCTCGAAACATACCATTTTCATTTTCGGGGATGGAAATCTGTTGAACTCTAAAGCAAGAGATGTTTTCTCTTTTTTGTGAAAGAAAGAGAATAATTTTAATGCATTGCATGTCTTCTGTCTCCTGTATGTAATTCCTTAATTGTACATATTTAATCCCATTCAAACGTGAAACTGTTGACTTTAGATTTTTAGGTTAAACTAGAATAACAGTGACAGCACTGATGGCTTATTGCCAGATGGAAGCTGAGACTTCCATCAACTGTTTTGTAGTGAGTGACCATGAAAAAATTGTTATAGACAATTGATTGTTATAGAACATACGTCGTTATGTGCTTCTATATACTCATACTTACTACTCAAAAAATCTCATATTTCTTGCATGTAATTCATCAAGAGAGGATTTTAGTTTCACTTAGAAACAAGTTTACCTGGTATGGGATGCTGCGAGTACACGAGGTAAAGGATTAGATCACATTCAATTTCTCCCACGATAAAGATTTGCAAGTCAAATCAATCTGTAAAGCCTGCATCTGGCTAGAGCTGCATGAGAATCAGGGACTCACTGTGATGAGGGAGGAATTGTCTGGCTCACAGTGCAGCTCAGTATTTGCAATCCAGTCTGCCATAAAATAGTGCTGATTTTTTATTTGATTGGATTTTTTTAAAATTTCTTTCCCATCAAATTAAATCCCATGGCAGCTTGGAAGCGCGACACCTCATCTCCCGGATATTAAATGTTTGTTTTGTTCGTTATTTAAATGACCAAAAAAACAAACAAACAAAGCTCTGACAGGAGATACTTAAGCCCTTTGTCACGGCGTCCTGTCCAAAGTCGAATGACCCTGCAATCAACCCAGGAAATTATTGAGATGAGGCAGGTCACTTGCAATATGAACAACGTCCCCATAAATTACCCGATGACGTTAATGTACCTGCCTGTCACGCTGTGATTTAGCCACCAGACATCCTGTCACCAGAAACTAATCTCTGGAGAGATTTTTGCCATTTTTTCAATCAACCATATCAAATGTGTAGCTACACGAGCTTTAATGTCAGCGCATACCTGAAGTACGTCATGCTCGGGAAAATCCCACTGCTTGGGGGTTGTTTATTTACAGCTTCTGGAGTGACAGCTTTTTATCGATCATGGCAGCTAACTGACAAAAGCACGAGACCCGCCAGCTGCTAGCTCCAGTGGAGAAGAAGAGAATGAGCAATTTTTATTTTTATATTATCAGCCTGGGACGCACAGAGTGGCTTTATTATGAACACTGAAAATTGACATACAGCCACTGAGCACTGGCTAAAACCTCCTGAGCAAGTTGAAGATTTCATTTACCAAAAATCGAAAAACACTGTTTGCCTCGGAGGGCTTTACAAACTGTACAGCTGTGACATCCTCTGTCCTGGAGAGCATCGCCAGCTCTGCAGCTAGCTGTGCCACTGGCCTCCGCATGCTCCACTGTTGTCAGGAATTTAAGACAGTAAGACATACAGACACAGTATTTGTTAACATTTAGCGTTAAAATAGTCTTTAGCCAAATTCTTTGGGAGCCTCTCCTTCACTTATTAGCCTAATCCATGGAGCATTCAATTAAAAATAAAAATAGTCAAATGTTAAACCACAAATTCCATCCACCTTGGCTAAATTATCGCTTGGACATTGTTCAATCTGCGATGAACTTGTAAATGAAAAATGAAGGGACAAAATTACAATGTATGAAACAACAACGCTGATCACCAACTCGACGTCCATGCTGGCCATTGCTGTGGCCTTGCAGTGTTTTGACGCCGGTAAAACGTTGTCGACGCAATGCCGTATGAGAAAAACGGCCATGCCCATGTTAGTGGGTGATGAGACCTGTTACTGATGGCAATGTGAAAAGGCCTAAACACTGAGCCGAGGCGGGTTGACCGGCGTCACAAAACCTCACGTCGAAGTGATAATCTCAGTGTGAAAGCAATATTAGTCAGATCTTCTGGTGACCATAAAACTACTATTTGCTCCTGGGTTTCATCATTATTGCAGATTTTAGGTCCTGTGTATTTGTATGGCTTCTTCTGGCTGTTTCAGTGTTTTGAGCATCAAATCTGATTCAATTATTGTCAATTGGTGCTCTGACTCTCCTTTAGGGTTGTTTTTGGTTTTTACTAAATTGCTGAGGGCATCATTCCTTGTGGCGTCTCTCTCTTTATCTCTCTAGCAAATGTTGCAAATACACATACACACCTCCACACACACAAAAAGGTTTAAGGGTGTTAACAAAGAACATATAATTGTCCAGGTGGCATGGAATCAATAGCATCAATCAGTTATGGTTCTTCATGAAATGAGATCAACCACAGCCTTTTATCTTACCAAGCTGACTTGCTCTTGACATTCAGAGAGGTTCTTTAAAAACTGCTCAGTATCATAAAGAATTAGAATTTAGAAAACATTTATGAGAACCACCATGTTTCTCCCATGGACACTTGCACCCAATCCCAAGGGTTACCTGGAGGGAGGCAGGATTAAAGCCAGAAGAGGTCATTTTCTCCAACAGAACTGGCGTGACTTTGTAAAAACAGGAAAAAGAAGCAAAATACCCCACAGCTAACCCCATCAATCTTTCTTTCTATCCAGACAGGAAGGGCTGCACCACTGGTTCACCCAAATTCTAAATGATTTTAATTAAATGTGAGTTAGTGTTGGGCAAATGGTGAACTTGGATTTCGTAAAGCTTGGTCTAAAGCAGAACTCAATTTGGACTTTAATCCCTGGGGATCTATTTGATCTTAAAGTTATTGCTGCAACCTTTAACTTCACACATACAAACTCTTGGTGAGTCTAAGGGAAGTGGCGTTGATTTCCCAATGTGTTATTTAATGTCCTCGATAGTCACTGTTTAAATGCATAAAGTACTTTGTGTCCGACAGTTGAAATATGTAAAAAAGAAAAAAGAAAAAAGTTACAGGTGTCGTTATTCTTCAGTTACTTATCAAAGGGTTTTACTGGAAATATAGCTTCTTACCCAATGACTCCAAAAAAAAAAGAAAAAAAAAAGAGCCACATTCCATTATCTGATTGGTTTGCAGTTAATTTCCTCAGATTCAGTCCCCAACTGATACTTTAATTAATATAGGATTAAATGTTGGTTGCAATCCATTCCTATCCACAAATGCTCCCTGGAGCACTGCAACTGCATGTAACCACTGTTTACAGCCACTGGCATTCGATAAATCCTTAACAGCCTCTCCGTTGCCAGATCCCTGGCCAGGCTTATGACACAGCTGGATATCTAGACTTTATTTATGCATCACGTGACCTGTAAGATCCTTCTGTGCCCAAGGAAATGCTGGCTCGACATGACTGGCGACTGAGGCTTGTGCACATTCTGAAACGTCCTGGCAACGCCAGCACAGCACATCTTGTTACACTGAAAGACCGGGCTACATCTCTGATGAGAGCCCGACGACACTACGCATTGTCATAATGATGCAGCAAAAGCAAATGAAAAATGAACCTTCCTCAGCCTTTCCACTTCCTCACAGGGGCCACACATGATTGACTTTTCGGGACAAGCTGTGGGCTCGGAGCCCAAGACATGTCTTCACACTTATATTCCCTTCCTGAATTGACTGAGACGAGGACCAGTGGTGTTTGCTGTTCTGTAAATGTGTTCCCCTCAGAAATCGCCAACATAGGACAAACAAGCCTCCTCCTCCTTGTGATGCATTAGCTATTCAGTCACATTTGCATGGCCGTGCTGGATGCTGCCAAGACTTACTCACTGCGCAATGCTAATGAATTCCTGCAGCGGGTGGATAAGACCACAGCACCCTCCCTTTGAGAAGAAGCCAGCACTGATATGAATGACTGTTTTGCAACATAGCACTAGATCAATTAGTAAATCATTACAGAGTGCATGATGTGTGTACATGTAGGTACACTATTGCGCATTAAGTTGGGGTTATTTTGTTCTCTATTTGTTCCTTTTTATACACATACCAGTAAATGGCACCTTTGACCAGATTGACCAGGAAGGTTTTGCACAGATATACATGTTAAGATCAATAACAAATCACATCGTCAAGAATGAAATTAATCTTGTTACAACTTTTTCGGTGGCCATTTAGAACACTTCTGCAGAAGTTTGCGTTGAACAAATACTCAAACAATTATAAGAACTGCTATATGCTGTATATGTATATACGTGTGTGTGTGTGTGCACATACACAAGCAGCACACACAAATAGTGAATTATTCAAGACAAGGGTTGATTAACTCATTTTAACTAATATTCCAGCTGTTATCCTATATTCCAGCTAAGCAGTGGGCTTTCTTCCTTACTTCCTGCTGTGATGTGTACCAGAAAAGCAAACAGCGCTCCCACAAAAAGGATTTTGGTGTCACCAGATCAAAATTTGCATCACTGAAGGGTTTGGGAGTCCTTATCTAAGCTAATGCACGAAAGGACTCTGGACTTTAAGATTTTAATGGGAGTGCTGCTAAGTAGAGGGTGAAATGTGCCTCCCGTCTTCATTTCTTTCTTGTCATCCTCGGATGCTTCAGTGACTTTTATATAATCTAATTCGATTCCCATTCCCTCCATTCTGATCTTCCGATTTCCTAACCATTAGTTACAGAACATCTTGCCAAATAGCTGGAGTTAATAAGATAAACCGTGGACACGTGAATCTATTAATTGTATGGGCTTTTTTATTTTTATTTTTTAAGTCATTTTCACAATGTAAGAATTTTTTTGTTTGTTTTACAATCAATGGGCCTCATTCACGAACCGTTCTTACAAACAAATTTGTTCTTAAGTCCCACTTACGAATATTTTACGAAAATTGTGGCATTCATGATTTTCTTCTCATCCTGGATTTATGCGTAGGTAAGAACAAATCCTACGAACACTCAGGAGTACTCTTATGCACATTTCAGTGCCGACATGTTGGCATGGTTGTGTTTTCTTCTCTTGTGCAGTTCAATAAAATTCAATATTACAATGATAATTCTGTCATATTTATTTATTTATTTCCTATTTTTGGTGATTTACAGAGAATTTTAAAATTACGTAAATGTGCCGATGACTTAACATTAATCAACCAAATTGGAAACCATGCCATCAAGTAACCCCCCCCCCACCCACCCTATTTATATGTGGCACTTCTCCATCCAAGGCCCGCAAAACAATGGCGTATTTATTGCTGCTGCAAGATATTGCTGATCGGGCCCTAAGGGGAGAACGGATGTTTCGTGATCATATAGATCTTTTTTCAGAGAGTGATGAATTCCTCTTTGGACGCTTCAGGCTCCCACGACCGGTCCTGATAGATCTATGCAACCAGTTGGAGCCAGCACTTCGGAGCCACACACTTCGGTCCAACCCTGTCCCCCCGCATGTGCAGGTACTGTCGGTCCTCAGCTTTTTGGCTACAGGGACATTTCAGCGAGAGCTGGGTGACAGGGTGGGCATATCACAGCCATCAATTAGCCGCGCTCTCCCTCGTGTCTTGGATGAAATAAATCAACTGGCCACACAATATATAAAGTTTCCGTATACACCAGAATATCAGGTCACAGTCAAAAGAGGATTCCACAACCCCGTGAGGATGTGCGTCCTGACGCAATGATGGGGCCAGACTGCAGGCACACGGTTCATGTTCAAGCGCAATTAATTGCCCGTTTGTGAATAAAATGCATTATTGTCACAATTTCAGTCTAACAGTCTTGATTCACTTCAAAGAGAAAAAATAAGAGACCGGTTTCACGTTTTTTTTTTTTTACATTCTTATTTTTTTTACATTCTCGTTGATTTCTTTAAGTGTGTTGGCTATAGTCATCAGGATTGAGGCAATTTTATCAAGCGTGTTAGCCATCCTTTCTTGGTTGTTCAACACAGCGTCAGAAATCAGGCGTGGAGAGGCAAGGGACCGAGTACGCGTGTTGGAGGTGGTATGGCTGCAGGACGGCTCCGTCTGTCCTTCCACAGGTTGGCTCTGTGGGACTTCATCTGTGAATAAATAGGCTAATAAGTCAAGCCATGGCTGCGACCCTCAGTCCAATACGTATTCCGATACCACACACACTATGGTAAACTCCTCCGGTACTACAACTTTTAAATAAAGCTATTATTCCAGAAAATAAATAACCTTCCGATTCCTCTGGTGCAGATGACGCTCAAGGAGGGGGTGACAGTGTTGCCTCGGGGCCCAGGTCTGTATCCAAACACTCAGCCGATGGTACACCAAAAGAGGTGGGGAAATTAAACAATCAACTGAAATAAATAACATTACAATTACAGTATAAAATTTTCCCCATATAGCCTACCTGAGAGTGCTGTCTCCCCGATGATGGCCCCGACGCGCTGGTCAAACTCGGACAGGCTTTTGGTGTCTGCTGTTCCTCCTCCAGTCCGTTGCGTCTCCCATCGGAATTTTGCTATGTTTTTTTTGGTTTCAGATTTAAGATCAAACCATTTTTTTTCCACCTCCGCTACTGAGCGTTCTTCTCCTGACACTGCGTCCACTGCACGTGTGATTGCCTCCCATGTTTCCTTTTTGTTATACACTACTGAATATAACTGATTTTCTCCGGGTGATTTCCTGCAGCAGTACCTCCACCTCTGAACTACCAAAGTTTTTTTTCTCCTCACCTGCTCCATCCGACTTCTTTTTTGCTTTGGGCATTTTGCTGCTTTTTGCTCTGTCTACAGGGCCCTGCTGCAGTTCCTTTTATGGGCATTAATGGGCGGTGACTTATGCTAATCGTATGTTAATTAGACTCACCTGGCACGCACTTACGAGTAGATGGCATTCATCAATCTAGGAACAGAGTTGCGAACAATTCTGAGGCTTACGAGCGCGTTGATGAATCTGACGTAGCGTTTTCTTAAGGAACTTCTTAAGAACAACTTAAGAAAGAATCTAAGAAGATTCTTAAGAACATATTGGTGAATGAGGCCCAATGTTATGGTTGGCAAATGCATCATATTTTTCAACAGGTCACCCAAGCAGCCTTTGTTCAGGGGCAGTTTAAGTGACAGGAAGGCCAGGCTGATTATCATTGTAAATCAGAGATGGTGATCACATGATCCGGACATGTTTAATCAGTTTCCAGATTCAACGCTCTGCACAAGTTAGAAATTCTGAAATACCTTGGCACCATCCCGCAAACATGAGGTATTTTCCGGACTATAAGTCGTACTTTTTTCATAGTTTGTCAGGGGGTGCAACTTGTACTCCGGAGCGACTTATAAATACATTATTACAGAATTTCACATGTTCGTTATTTTCACACTGACAACCACAAGAGCACGCTCTAGGCGCGTGTACTGAGGAACGAGTTCCTTTAGTGACGCAGAAGAAGAAGCGGTGCTTCGTCTATGGAGTTAGACTTGATTGTTTGGTAAACTTGTTCGGATGTTCTTTATGCTATAGTTATCTGAATAACTGTTAATATGTTACGTTAACAAAGCAGACACGTACTCTGTTCGTTGTGGGTCATGTAGCTGAATTTGTTACGTTAGCATACCGTAACCCTATTGCTAATCCATGCTAACTGCCTTTCAAGATGAAATGTATGTTCTTGGTCTCGGATTTTATCAAATAAATTTTCCCCCAAAATGCGACTTATAGTCCAGTGCGACTTATATATCTATTTTTCTTCTTTATAAATGCATTTTCTGGCTAGTGCGACTTAAACTCTGGAGCGACATATAGTCCAGAAAATACGGTAAATGGAACCACATCATGGGTTTAGTGTCTAAAAAGTAAAATTACATTCTGAACTTGCATCTTACCCTCGGTTTACCCCAGAGGAAGTCCTCGCAGTCAAGTCTATAGAGTGTAATTTCTATGGGTCCCAGTGAGGTCACAAGAATCAGTCTGTTTTCCTCTGATAAAACTTTAAGGGAAGCCGTAAAAGCTTTTGGTTTTGAGGTTCAAAGCTGACATTTCAGGTGGTTAGAATAATGTTTTGTTGTGTTGTGTACGAAATGAACCTTATGAATTTCACACACACACTTAAAAAAGGATAATTCCAAAATATGATCAGTGGTCTGGTACTGCTGGTTTTTTGGCTGACTGGGATGCTACAATAACATTAGCTTTTAATGTATGTAAAATTCAAATGTTTCAGGAAGCTTCATGGTGTCAGGTGAGTTTTTATTTCTTGTAATAGGAAGTTACCGCACTGTAAAATCATATCAGCCTCTGAGACATGTCAAGACATAATAAACACATCACAAAATTAACCCTGTACCATTTCTGTCCAAATGATGAGAAGCAGAAGTTAATGAGATTGTGGAGAGCTTGATTTGATAAAGACGTGGGTGTTGACCTCTTTGATTAGATAAATCTGTTTGGGCAGAACACTGTAGATAGCAGACAACAGACAATCCCTAGGGATCCTTTCCATTGTTGATGGGGGAGAAAGTTGCAAATGGAATAGACTGAGCTGACGTAGTTGAGGAAGAGGGTGGGGGTGGCGGCTGAGGGCTAGACAGAGGTTAACAATGAATATTATCTTTGTTTGTTATAACACAGTAATACTGGCCAGCCCAGACTGGATGAAAGAGGAAAATAGTTATCCATCAGCTAGAACTGTTATCAAAACATTGAAGATTTGAATCTATTAACATCGGAGGATATACAAAATCAGAAATACACAAGAGTAAACATATGTAAAGTTTCCAAGTTTCTTCCACAAGCTGAAATCTTGGAGGAACAAAAGGACGACTTTAAGAGTCACACATAAGCTGGTCACTTTTGTAATCTTTGCACTACGGTAAGACAAGACAGAAGGGCAAAGTGCTTGAAATTCCCAGTAAAAGGAGTCAGCAAGCCCTTAACGTCAATTAGTAAGAACATCATAGAAATCCAAATAATGTGGTTATGAGCTGCTTAATTTAAATAAAAATTAGGCTATTGTTTCCTCTATGAAGTGTGATGGTGCTTGTGCCTCCTAAAAAATGGGTAATTTTTTTTTTTTTACTACATCTCCCACATGCACGTTTTGGAGTTCTCCTTATGATGTCAGCTGCCTTCAAGGAAAGTCAACTTTGGCTTTTTGAGGCCACTGGAGATGTCTGGGAGTGCATGTGGGTTGTTGCTGTACTGTACATCAACAAATTGCTGTGCTGTGCCTTCCAAGTGTTTTATATTTTCCATTTGGAGTTGTGGAGCTTCATTGTGAGCTTGAGAAACAAACAACAAAAGCTTTATGTTGTATTAACATTTAGATACTTACACAACTGGATATCTCAATGTACAATGACTGTAGAGTCAAGATACAGTCTCAGTCTTCTGTGTGTGAAATGACAGCCGATGCAAATTTGGTTTTCAAAAACAAAAAACCACCAAGCAAAATAGTACTGTAAATGCAAATGTATTTTTAAAAAAACACACCTACATCTTCCCAACAGTTATCCTGATGAGCTACAACATAAAGGGGCTCGAACAAGTTGCCCTCAGTCCAGTCCCCTAACGGACTGAGATACCACCACTGTGGTATAAAGCTGTTATAAAATATGTGGCTATTTGACAGTAAAACTCTAGGATTAGCGCATATGGCTGTTAACTGACAGCGTAATAGGGCTGCAGGGATCTAATGTAACCCACGGGATATCTGTAGAGTGTCTGATATAGACTCCAAAGACCTGCGTAAAGATTTACACATGAATTGATTTATGTGACTATGTCCATCATAACCTTAACAGGCCTGTAAAGTAGTATCTGCTAATGAAAATGTCTCACAATGTTTGAATTTGAATAGATCTGCCTGGGCTCGACCTTGTTGAGGGTGAATGCGAGAGGCCATTCCTTCCCTTCCAGCGTGAATAATGCTGACCATTTTCTCTGTGCTGGTTTGATTTCTTCAGCTCTCTGTCATTATCGGCATGCTCGTTGGTGTCCCTGAGAAACACAGAACTTCAAAACTCATCACAGCCATTTTACATCCACACCTTCTGTTGTACATGTCATAAGTGGATTACAGCATGAAACACCTCCCAGGGGGAGCTCTGAGTCAGTGGTGGTCCTCTGAACATATAACGGTTGGTGGTTTTTTAGCACAGAATGGATTTCAAAGATGTGAATGAACTTTTGTCTATCTTTGGACGCATCTCCATGTTTGCATGTAATAAATCTTGCAGCTGCGTGTGTGCGTGCGCGAGTGTCCTTCCGTGTCTGAAGTGTGAAGCAGCAGAGCAGCTGAAGCATGATGCTGTGTATCCTAATACGCTCAGGTGAGCGTGTGATAGAGCAGTAACGCACTCTCACCCCCGCTCAGCCGAACATTAAACGAGAAAGTGGTTACATGGTGCCGAGGTGTGTTTGTAAAGGGAAGCTGCAATCATTGCATCAGCACAGGCAATGCATTATTGATTATAAAGCACTGCAGGCAGAAATGCAGTCATTGTTGATTTTGCCTCACCCACTTTAATTGATGATTTTGAAAAATGCATCAATAGCGTCGTTTGTGTCCCAGAAGTTGTCCTGCTATTATTGTGTAATACAAGAATGATGATGGCTCCTGTGACTGGAAAACACGTCTTTTACAGATATGGCAGGAAATGATTGATTTGTTGTCACCAGTAATTTTTAGAGTGCAGCAGAGCAAGAAGGTGAGGACGGATTTGGACATGAAGCCAACTTTTGTGCCTTTGACGTTTTGGGTTGCAGAATGAACTGATGCCATGCTCTCATTCTGACTTCATTTTCAGAAGCATAAGCACGCACGCTCAGCTCAAGTGGATTCAATACATTGCAGTCATGGTAGTATATTGACACTGGGTGTTAGATGGAGCTCTGGCTCTGACTCATTTTAGATGTGGATGTTTACTTTGCATTTGACAGTCATGATTTTGTGTTACTGTGTCTAAAAGCAGACTGTTACGCTTAACTGCTTCTCTTTATCTGCATTTTATGCCCAAACCTTTTCATTGACTTGAGACTTCTCTCATCTTAAGACTTTACTCCATAGCAATTGATAGGATAGATCAGAATGAGCTCTTACCTTTCATGCTTCAGTTCCCTTTGAGGCTAAGTTAAGTTTGTGTGCGTGTGTGTGTTTCTGTGTGTAGAATTCTGCACTCCTAATATACAGAAATTGATGTCAGTATACGACAAATCCAACACTTCATTTGATAATTGCTATTTAGGATCCACTTAAGAAATTTACCGGACTGCATAAACCATAACCGTAACCCTGTTACCAGGTCCTTTTCTAGCCAAACAAGTTTGTTCTTTATGAAAGATGATGGAGGAAACTGGACACAACATGGCGGAAAATAGAGACCTTGACAGAGTAGATCATTGGCCTAGTCAGCCTCCCGTACCTGGACAGGGAGCTGGTTCCATAGCAGGGGGCCTGGTAGCTAAATGCTCGGTCCCCCATTCTACTTCTAGAAACTCTGGGAACCACAAGTAGACCAGCATTCTGAGAGCAGAGTGGTCTATTGGGCTGGTAAGGTGTCACTAGCTCCTCCAGGTAGGATGGAGCGAGGCCTCTGAGGACCTTGTAGGTCAAAAGAAGGGTTTTAAAAATCATTCTAAATTTAACGGGCAGCCAATGAAGAGACGCCAGTACAGGAGTTATGTGATCTCTTTTGTCAATACCTGTCAGAACTCTGTCTGCAGCATTTTGGATCAGCTGGAGGCTTCTTAAAGAGTTGTTTGGACACCCTGATTATAAAGAATTACAATAGTCCAGCCTGGAAGTAACAAATGCATGGACTAACTTTTCAGCATCATGCTGCATCAGTAGTTTCCTGATCTTTGTGATGTTCCTCAGATGAAAAAAGGCACTTCTAGAGACTGTTTTAATGTGTGCGTTGAAGGAGAGATTTTGGCAAAAGTTACTCCTAGATTCCTCACAGAGAGACTAAATGTTAATGAGATACCATCTAGAGTGATCATGTGATCTAATCTATCCCTGAGAGGTTCAGGACCAAACACCATGACCTCAGTTTTTCCTGAGTTAAGGAGAAGGCAATTTGAAGACATCCAGGACTTTGTGTCTTTAAGACAGGTCTGAAGCTTCACTAACTTCTCTGTCTCCTCTGGTTTCATGGATAAATAAAGCTGAGTGTCATCAGCATAACAATGAAAATGTATCCCATGCTGCTGAATAATGTTCCCTAAGGGAAGCATGTACAATGTGAAGAGGATTGGTCCAAGTACAGAACCTTGAGGAACTCCATGGCTAACCCTACTGTATGAGGAGGGAACACCATGGACATGAGCAAACTGGTATCTATCAGATAAATATGATCTAAACCAGTCTAGTGCTGTCCCTTTAATCCCAATCACATGTTCCAGTCTATGTAACAGGATGCTGTGATCAACTGTATCAAAAGCAGCACTGAGATCCAACAGAACCAGCATAGAGACCAGTCCATGATCTGAAGCTATGAGAAGATCATTAGTAACTTTAAGAAGTGCTGTTTCTGTGCTGTGATGAGCTCTAAAGCCTGACTGAAACATCTCAAACAGGCTGTTCCTCTGCAGGTGCTCCAGTAACTGAGTCACCACCACCTTCTCAAGAACTTTAGAGATAAAAGGAAGGTTGGATATTGGCCTATAATTTGCTAATACATCAGGATCTAGTGATGTTTTTTTAAGCAACGGCTTAATCACTGCCACCTTGTAGGACCGGGGTACATAACCTGACACTAAAGAACCATTGATCTGGTCCAGGATAGAACTGCCTATCAATGGTAAAACTTATTTCAACAGGTGTGTTGGGATGGGATCTAAAAGACACGTGGTGGTCTTGGATTTCTGAATTAGCGATGATGCCTCAGAAAAATATATAGGGGTGAAGGAGTTTAAGGGCTCATTGGAGAACCTGTATGTTCCCAGTCAGCACATCTGGTGATGGTCCAGTTGTTGGGATGGCCTGGTTAGCTTTCTCTCTGATAGCTAGAACTTTATCAGTGAAGAAGCTCATGAAGTCTTCACCACTAAGGGAAGAGGGGTTATGTGGATCTAAAACACTGTGACTCTTGGTTAATTTGGCCACAGTGCTGAAAAGAAACCTGGGGTTGTTCTTATTTTCCTCAATTAAAGAAGAAAACTAAGCTGTTCTAGCCTTGCGGAGGGCCCTTTTTGTAAACTAATAGACAGTCTTTCCAGGCTACATGATAGCTATCTATTTTACAAGAATGCCACTTCCTTTCTAGTCTTCGCACTTTGTGCTTGAGGGTCCTGATATGTGAATTATACCAGGGGGCACACCTCCTCTGATTTACTATTTTCTTTTTCAGGGGGGCAACAGAATCAAGCATGATGCTCAGTGAGGTTGCTGCACCTTCAGCAATAGAGTCAACCTCAGCAGGGCTAAGATTGTAATGATTGATCCCTGGGGAAACACACAGTGGTCCTGGGATCAACGCAGGTATTGCTTCCTTAAACTTAGCTACAGCATTATCTGAAAGACATCTGCTATAGTAAGACTGTGCTCTGAGCATAGAAGAATCCTTAATCATAAATGTAAAAGTGATCAATGAATGATCTGACAGGACTGGGTTCTGAGAGAACACTGACACATGTTCTACCTCAACACCATAAGTCAGAACTAGATCAAGGGTGTGGTTGAAGCTATGAGTCAGTTGGTTTATCTGCTGGAGGAAACCAACTGACTCAAGTAATGAAATGAAGCCATTTCTAAAGCTGCCATTTACAATGTCGACATGGATATTAAAGTCTCCAATGATAATGAATTTGTCTGTTCTAAGGACCAAGTCAGATAAGAGATCAGTGAACTCGGAACTCTGAATGTGGCCCAGCAGGGGGCCGATAAACAACTACAAACAAAAGTGGCTTTTCTGCCTTCCAGTTCAGATGAGTGATGCCAAGAGTCAGGCTTTCAAATGAACTGGAACCATGTTTTGGTCTAGGATTAATTAATAACTTGGAGTGATAGATTGCTGCCACTCCCCCTCCTCGACCAGTAACACGAGGGATATGATAATTAAGATGGGTAGGAGGAGTAGATTCATTTAAGCTAACATACTCCTCCTGAAGCCAGGTCTCAGTAAGACAAAATAAAACAATGTGATGATCCGCTATCAGGTCGTGTACTAAAAGGGATTTACACAAAAGAGATCTAATATATCAAAACCTGTGCTTTGATATTAATTTTAATAAGATTATGGTGATTGACCGCTCCCCTGCTCTGTGCTTGGTGAACTTTTAACCATGGAACAGAGACTACCTCTATAGTGTTAAATATGTTATTGTTGGTGGATGAGGGTTCTATGGAAGCAGCAGAGAGGTGTGTAAGACTACAACTCTGCATCCTGGTCTGGACCCTGGATTGCCAGGTCACTTTGGGAGTTACAGTTAATCCAGTGTGCACACTGAATTCCACAGTTAATCCAGTGTGCACACTGAATTCCACAGTTAATCCAGTGTGCACACTGAATTCCACAGTTAATCCAGTGTGCACACTGGATTAACTGTAACTTCTTTATCAGCTACACTGGAAAAGTTAAAGTGTTTTGAAATGCATCATCACCACACTGGTTCCTAATTAAATTTCTCTGCGTTTATGTGTTGGAGTATCCAAAGCACTCCCCAGTGTCGCGTGGTCATGCATTTCTCCGCTGCTACAGGTGTGAGATGTCGAAACTTGATTTAGGAGCCTCTGAAATGCCATAGTATTCCAGCAATCTGGTGCCCTCTCATGCTCAGGTGCCTACCATTTCCATCACCAGCAGTTCCTTACATGTAAGCTGAATTCCAAATTTGCTTTTGGGCATAAAAAGCGCCAGAAAAATAACTCCCTTGTGGTGTGGGCAAGCAGAGATGACAAGCATAGATGATTCTATTTTTGTTTTCCATTTTTTTGTGCATGTACATAGGCATCACCAGTGGCTGTAATGTTTAACAGATATGCTCCATTAGGATTGGAATAATCTAAAACAATAACAGCTATAGAATGTAATACAGTGGGACCTCTACTTACGAACGTCTCTACATGCAAATTTTTCAGGTTACGAAGCGTCTCAACGGGAAAATATTTCCTCTTGTTACGAAGGAAATTTCAGGATACGTAGGTCAAAAATACGCTACCGCTGCTACTCGCAGCTCGGTAGCGAGTAGCAGAAAAAATTATGTCCAAATTTTTGGGGGCTTGGAACGGATTAGGGCATTTACATGGAAAATGCATCTCTACTTACGTAATTTTCATGTTACGAAGCAACTTCAGGAACAAATTAAATTCGTAAGTAGAGGTCCCACTGTATTTTGGAGAATATACTAGCATTTCTTTGGTCCACTTCCTACCTGTATGAATAATGTTTTTTTTTTTTTTTGTCAGCACAGACAGCTCAACTATGAGTTGAATTATAATATAGTATATGTTAAAATATAGTTTTATTTTACATAAAAAGTTACCAAAAAGGTTTAGTGCAAGTGAGCATTCTAAAAACAGACATGACAAGCTGACCCAGGCCATCACATGTTGCAGTCCTCTTTCTACGGTCTGCATGACTAGCAGCCTGAGGGGCTTGTGGTGTTCTATGGTGATGGTAAAGATACAATGCAACGGTTTCAGAAGAGAATAGTATAGATGGCTTTCTACAATAATATACGTAAACTAATTAAATCTTCCCAATAATTCAATGTTGTATCTTCACCTCTTACATTTTTTCTGACCAAAAATACTAATATGAATACATGTATATACTGTACATTGCAAAAAATAAAACATAGTTTCTTTGGTTTGTCACGGATCCAGTTGTCTTCTGTTGTTGTTTTCTCTGCAATAATCATTTATGAAGATGATAAATAATTATGATGAATACTTTTCCTGTCTGGTTAACACAAAAATACCTGTTATCATGTGTTATATTGTGTTATATGTTTTTATATTATATATATGTGTGTTATATGTTATATTGCCACAAAATTCAAACATCAAATGTCTCATAGGTGTTGCTTTCAGTAGAAGCCATCTCTAGTTTCTCTGTCTATTTATTATTTAGTTATGACTACAAAGGTCGCTGTCTTCTTTTTTCTTTTTTAAGTGAAACTAATCAAAGACCAGTTTAAATTGTTGCCAGGACCAACTCATTAAGATTTGTATGTACATCTACACGATGATGTTGAGTGAATTCACTCTTACAGAACTTCACCTTTATTTTCTTCATTGATGGTAGTTTGACATCACACCTTTGTTATTATTGGAGTTCTTTCTGAGAGGACATGAAGGCACTGTGATAAATGTAATGAATAAACATTAAAACCTACAGCACTTTATCACTCCAGGATGTTTATGTGTAATGCAGTCTAGCTTTTGTTTTGTCAGAGAGAAGTCATTCAAACTTCTGCAATTGCTTGATCACATCAACAAACTCACTTTATCTAAATAAACTCTAATAGTCTTTTTTTTTTTTTTGCTTTTATTTTCAGTCTCTAACACAGCCTCAAGGGTTTTAATATACCTTTATCAGAGAACCACTCTACAGATGTGCAGGATCCATATTTCTCTGCCAACCCAAAAAAAATACTGTCAACCACAGAGATTAACAGGTGAGGTGAGCTGAAACTAATTTCTAACCCTGTTCACATGTATTCAGCTAATTCTGATATCTTCTACTAAATGTTTTCCTTGAGTCTGTATTCTTCCAGTTTGAAGGTAATCAAGTTCAACAGGAAATAAATACCAAACAAAAAATAATTAGTGGAAACAGGCATAGTCAAGTATCAGTACACTTTTTCTATGCTGACTAATTACAGTATTGGTGCTCAACTTTTGGCTCTCAATAATGTGGTTTCTTCTGATACCGGCCCTCTATTATTTTGATAATTTTTCAGATTTATTATATTATTTTGTTATACTTTTTAAAAAAAACAAGATGTGCATGTTGTGCATTATGTACTCTGGCCTTTTTGTTGGAGACAAGCATGACAATAAAGGCACTAGTCTTCAGAGTCACATTTGAACAGTAACTTTTCATATAAAAGTTCCCTAACTGCTTTAAAAACAAAGTTTTTTTGCATCACTAAATGCTTACTAGGTGGTTGTTGTGTCCAAAAAAGGCTGATTAACATTAGGTGAAAATGTCTTTTTCACTATAAAATCTGCTAACAAACCTTGCTCTAACTGTAGCCAACAAATCCCAAAAGTCAAAACCATACTATATTGTATCAACTATTTTCAACTAAGATTAAATGAAAATGTCCCAGTTAAATACAAAAATGTGTTTTACACAACATTTACCCCTCTCTCCTTAAGTGTAAAAGTGGTTACAAAGGCCTGAAAGCATCCGGGGCGTAGACAAACCCATATGGGCCGGATCTCAAGGTCAGGACGATTCGAAGGAGGAACCGAACACTGAACAACTGCTGCAGGCTGAGTGGATCTCACCGCCATTGGGAGAGGTAGTGCAGAAAGTGGCCCAGATTCTAGCTTTTTGCTGCTGGTGAGCGGGACAGGAAACATTAGGGGGGCTGGCATGCCAATGGGATCCATCAGCCAGCTCATATGTAGCTGGTGCATGAGTTGAAGAGCCACATATTGGAATGTTGAGCGCTTGTTAGCTCGTTGTAGTGGGCAGACCCTGAAACAGTCTGACACTCTTATGTTTGTCAACTTAGTTGTGTGCTTTTTGTCATGTCTGTTGACAAGGTACCTAATTGCTGAATGAGATCAGGAACTCAGAACCAAGGGATGATTCTCCAATATAAGCTTGGTCCTGCTCAAGGTTTCTTCCTGTCAAAGGGGACTTTTTCCTTGTTGGGGGTCAGGCCCTGGGATTCTGTAAAGAACCTAGAGACAATTTTCATGGTAACAGATAATATATAAAGAAAGAAAGATTGATTGATTGATTGATTAGCTACCAGCTCTCTGTCAGCATCAGCTTGGCAGAAGAGTCTCCAATAACGCAGTGCCCTCAGTGAATATTGCTTAGACACAAGAGCACGAAGCCCATTTTCGAGTGACTAATTGAATCTTTCCACCCCCCATTGGCCTGGGGGGTGAAAGACAGAGGTGATTCCTTTGCCAGTGAGGTAAACTATGAAATCACTGGAGAGGAACTGTGGACCATTATCTGTATTGATTGCAATGGGCAGTCTCCTGTGGGCAAAAAGTTGATCAAGATAACTAATCAAAGCAGCAGAGGTTAACCGTAGCCATCGGAGTGACTTTGGGCCACTTGGAGTGAAGGTCAAACATGACCACGAGGAACCCCAGGTGGTTTGGCACATTGTGAAATTCACCACAACTATCACCATAACTAACTGTAGACAGTCAATCCAGGGGCTGAACAGGGGGGGGGTTCCCTTTGGTGAAATGAGCAGCCCTGGACCTGACAAGATACTCATAGTCATGGTCCATAGCAGGCCAACACAACACATTGCGGGACTGTTGCTTTGCTTTCACAATGCCAGGGTGGCCCTGATGTGCCAACTGCAGGACACATCAATTCTGTCAGGTTCTGATTTTCAGAATGTGGTTTCAGAGTTAGCCCTACTGTAATTCCGGTTTAGAAAAGATACAGGAGCCACAAAATGGGATATGAGTGGGTTATGAGTTCCTCTGTTGTGGGGAGACGGTACTTGTCCAGCACCGCAGCTTAGTTGACTTGACGGAGGTCAACACAGACCCTCAGCCCACCAGATTCCTTCCTGGCGCTCATGAGGTTAGACACCCAATGTCATCATTATGCCATTATGCCATCAGCCAGGAGTTCCTGGAGCTCATCCATAACACTGTCTCACAGGGGCACACATTGAAGGAGATGAACTATATGCGATATGTTGTGGTCCAGAAGGCATTTGCCTGAAAATTTGATAACACCCCAAACATCTAAATAGGCTCAGGCAAGACTGTTGCCACAAAGAAGCAAAGTGGGTGATCTTTGTTCTGTGATTGTCCTGCAGGGAAAACAAAGCTGACTAAGAGGTCCTGGCCCATGATGTTTGCACCAAATCTTGTGGGAATGGGGATGAGTCCAAGGTTGTGGAGGCATAGCGCACAAGGAGAGGCAGCCAAAAAACTTGAGGTTTTGTGGCTTCACGGGTGGAGCCACAATTCTCACAGCATTTCTGTTGATGTATGTGTTGGGGCCATGCAACCTGCATGACCGTGTTACTATCTGCCAGGTTTTCAGAGCACAACAGTTGGGGCACCAGACGCTGTCTGGCAGCTGCAGGCACTTCGGTATCTGCTAATTTTGCAGCCCTTTCAGTAGCAGCCTCCACTTGTAAAGGGTCACCGTTGCGTCAAAAGTAATGATTTTTTCTGAACCTGGGGATTAGATGTTTTTTCTTGTGATAGGTGATAGGCACCTATCCCTAATGAGCTCATCTAGGAAATGAATAGAATTACAGTTCTGTGAAGGGGCTTTTAAATTGCCAACAAACTGCCAAGCAGAATCACCTGGCCTGCTTTTTGTCTGAATAGCTGCCGCCTCAGTAGTGTCATAAAATGTCCAATCAAAGATGTCTTACCTAGATTCTAAGTGTCGGTGGGTCTGACTGGACTAAAAGTGCAGCTCCCCTCCCCTCCCCTTAAGAAATGTAGAAGGATAGCCAACTTTCACATGCTAGCTGCACTTCTCAGTTCTGTGGCTACAAGACACATCTCAAACAAAGCTTTCCATTGCTCTCAATAAATAACAGCAAGATCTCTGGAAAAGGTCAATATTGCCACCAATTTTATGTTGAAGACGCTAACTAACGTTTAGGCAAATATCTTGTCAACTGAGGACTTTATGGTTAAATACAAATAGATATTTAAACACGATCATCACATTGCTTTTTTGTCCTTTATTAGATATCCAGCTGGAGAAAATAATTTGTTCCTGATGACAAGATTCCTCCGATTACATCCCAAAACCAATAGACAACAATTGACAGTCGTCCTATAGTTCTGGCAAGCTAAATTTCAGGTGCCTAAGATTCCTTATGGCAATTGAAAAATGCAAACCATCAGTAATTGTACTTCCAAAGGGATGATATATGTTTGAAAATGATTATGTTAGCACGCTGGCCTCCTATTACCATTATTGATGGCTAAATTGCAAGGGACAAGATACTGCATCGTACTTTTAATATAGTGGGTAAACAGCGTTTGGCTGCAGCCCCGCAAAGCATTTTGATCACCCTCCTGTGACAGACAACACCTGTGTACCATTGCTGTAGATAAGACTTGTCAGACAGGTTGAGAAGCATCACGGTCCCTGCATACAAATGCAATGAAGGACAAACTGCATCTCAAGGTAATTTGATTCTGAAGGCCCTTTTCACCAACATCGGTGCAGGAATTTTAATTACGTCTGTTAATGTGGATGATTAAATCAATCTGGCAACAGTGATCTCTGAGCAGAGAAAAGAGCTGGAATAATCCTGTGCCAAGATATTCCCACCTGCTCAACTTTTTGCAGTCTTGTGTTCCCTGAAGCGAATACTACGTCATATTGGCATTCAAGACAAGAGGAGAGTCTTTTATTTGTTCAGCTCTAATAGCAGGTAGCAAATGGAATGATATGTGACAGGATTGTTCCCATAATTAAGAGGAAAGACTGTGTGCTCGGTGCACATTCACCTCTGTCACAATCTGTCTCTGTCAGAATTATTATTGTACACTTGCATAAAATCATATCAGCTTCTCTGGCTTTTTATTGAAATCAGACTATACTATTTGAAGGGTATCAAAGGGAAAACAACACACTACAAGCTGTCAAATGCTTCTAAAAATGGGTTCTGATATACCTTGCATTAAAAGAGAAATAAAGAGGCACAAATGCAATTAAAATGTTGTCAAAAGGATAAATGATAAATGCTTCCAATCTTCTTCCAAGCTTCTAATCCACTGACATAATAATGTCAAAAAAGTGGAAAGACATTTAAACATTTAAAAAAAGATGTAAAGACAAAGAGCAGGACATTCTCACTGGCTCTGGTAAATACATCAGACCACTCATATTTTTAAATAAGATCAAATAGATGTGAAAAACAATCAAACAAATCTTAAAAAAAAAACACATACATTGAATTAGTGCTCCTTAAACTGGCACAACTGGCATACTCCCTCATTTCGAAAGGGTAACCCTTAACCAATTTCTAACGTATATCATTAAATAATGTTGGGGAAGGATTCATAACTTCTAGTGGAATAAATCTAAATTTGTGGTTCTGGCCTTTTTACTATGGAGATTGCATGGTCTCCTTGGACTTGCATAGATTCTCTTTCTGCCTCTCTATGGAATGCTGACCTACCAAGGTTCTAGTACTGCCTCTTGACCAGTGGCTGCTGGGTCGAGTTCCGGCACCTGGTGATTTGGAATAAGTGGCAGTTAATAGAAAATGGACAAATGGATGCTGAAGGTGAGTCTCCAGATCTTTTTGTTCCAGGGAGTAACTGCTCCAACATTAAGTATCTCTGGTACTTAATCTCTACTTTTAAAATTAGGCTTAGAACCTACCTCTTGAAAAATCTTATTGTTACTAATTCTGTAGTTCCAGTTACTCCCTCTCCTCTCCTCTCCTCTCCTCTCCTCTCCTCTCCTCTCCTCTCCTCTCCTCTCCTCTCCTCTCCTATCCACTCGTCTCCTGTCCTCTCCTCTCCTCTCCTACCTATTCTATCCTCTACCTGTCCTACCCCTTCTCCTCTCTCTCTACCCAGCCGGCCATCAGCAGGAGGGTCCCCCTACATGAGCCTGATCCTGCTCAAGGCTTCTTCCTGTTAAAGGGGAGTTTTCCCCTTTAACAGGAAGAATTCTATAATTGAAATCTATAATCGGGAGTCTCCCAATGGATTATCCTCTTTTTCTGTCACTGGATGTCAACTTTGATGTAGAAAATAACACCTTTTTTCAGGGCAACAGGAGTCAGGACAACAGGAGGTAAAAAGTACATTTCAATTTTGCTTGTAAAACCGATCTGTAATTTTTGGTTTCAACACTTACTTTTGTTTTCTATCTTTTGTCTCAGAAAATCAAAATATATTTTTTGTGATTCCTGGTTAGACACAGTCATCATGTGGGCGACATTAATCAACTTATTATTTATCAAATCAAAATTAAAATCAATTTAAAGCCCAAAGTCATTGTTTGCCCCTGAAGGATTTACAATCTGCACAAATGTGACGTCCTCTGTTCTCAGAACAAAACAATTAAAAAAACTCATAGGGAAAAAAGAAGAAACCTGAAGGAGAGCCAAAGATGAAGAATCCCTCTCCCTGGGATGGACAGACATGCAGTACATACCACAAACACGGAGAACATCAGCGTTAACATGAGAAACATCTATGTTCATTATAATTACAGGTATAAGCATTAGTATATAATCTGCTCACGGAATAAGGTATCACTGTTAACAAGAAAAGAAGCCTCTTCAGGTGTCTTCAAATGGAGATCTGGGTCCAGGCCACTTGTCCTTCAGAACTCAAAGGACCATATCTGGAATCACCATGACTAGAGGAAATCAAGATGCCAGCAGTAATATGTGCATTAATGTGACAATCAAGACATCTATATTCAGATAGAGCACAGACCAAATAAAATCAAATCAATCTTTATTTATATAATGTCTTTTACAATCAAAATTGTTTCAAGGCGCTTTCCAGAATCCCAGGGCCTACCCTAGAGAAGGAACAGTGGCAAGGAAAAACTCCCCTTTAACAGGAAGAAACCTTGAGCAGGACCAGGCTCATGTAGGGGGACCCTCTTGCTGATGGGAGGGGGGGTAAAGAGAGAGGAGAGGAGAGGAGAGGAGAGGAGAGGAGAGGAGAGGAGAGGAGAGGAGAGGAGAGGAAACCATGACCCAGTGGGTTGACAGAGGCCTGTCAGGAGATCATGTTTCCGGACCCCGGCAGCCTTGGCCTATAACAGCACAGCTAAGATGTTAACCTAATTATTAGACGACCCCCTAAGTATGATAATTTGTCTGTCTATGATAGTAACTGGAACTGCAGAATTAGTAACAATAAGCTTTTTCAAAGAGGAAGGTTTTAAGCCTAATCTTAAAAGTACAGATGGAGTCAGCCTCCCGTACCTGGACAGGGAGCTGGGGGGGCCTGCATAGCAGGGGGGCCTGACGCCAGTACAGGAGGTATGTGGTCTCTTTTGTCAATACCTGTCAGAACTCTGGCTGCAGCACTTTGGATCATCTGGAGGCTTCTTAAAGAGGTGTTTGGACACCCTGATAATAAAGAATTACAATAGTCCAGCCTGGAAGTAACAAATGCATAGACTAACTTTTCAGCATCATGCCGCGTCAGTAGCTTCCTGATCTTTGTGATGTTCCTCAGATGAAAAAAGGCACTTCTAGAGACTCTTTTAATGTCTGCGTTGAAGGGGAGATTTTGGTCAAAAGTTACTCCTAGATTCCTCACAGAGAGACTAGATGTTAATGAGATACCATCTAGAGTGATCATGTGATCTAACCTATCCCTGAGAGGTTCAGGACCAAACACCATGACCTCAGTTTTTCCTGGGTTAAAGAGGAAGAAATTTGAAGACATCTAGGACTTTATGTCTTTAAGAAAGGTCTGAAGCTTCACTAACTGTTTTGTCTCCTCTGGGTTCATGGATAAATAAAGCTAAGTGTCATCAGCATAACAATGAAAATTTATCCCATGCTGCCGAATAATGTTCCTTAAGGGAAGCATGTACAAGGTGAAAAGGATTGGTCCAAGTACAGAACCTTGAGGAACTCCATGGCTAACCCTACTGTATGAGGAGGGAACACCATGGACATGAGCAAACTGGTATCTATCTAAATACGATCTAAACCAGTCTAGTGCTGTCCCTTTAATCCCAATCACATGTTCCAGTCTCTGTAACAGGATGCTGTGATCAACTGTATCAAAGGCAGCACTGAGGTCCAGCAGAACCAGCATGTTCTAGCCTTGCGGAGGGCCCTTTTGTAAACTAATAGACAGTCTTTCCAGGCTACATGGTAGCTCATATACAAGAATGCCACTTCCTTTCTAGTCTTCGCACTTTGTGCTTGAGGGTCCTGATATGTGAATTATACCAGGGGGCACACCTCCTCTGATTTACTATTTTCTTTTTCAGGGGGGCAACAGAATCAAGCGTGATTCTCAGTGAGGTTGCTGCACCTTCAGCAATAGAGTCAACCTCAGCAGGGCTAAGATTATAATGATTGATCCCTGGGGAAACACACGGTGGTCCTGGGATCAACGCAGGGATTGCTTCCTTAAACTTAGCTACAGCATTATCTGAAAGACATCTGCTATAGTAAGATAGGGGAATATGATGCCCCTCCTCTGCCACAAGGCTTTTTGTTATGCTGCAGGACTATCTAGATGTTAATCACAGCATGTTTATATGCCTGTCATAAATATAAACCAGCACAGTTTGTAATCCCACTTAGTCACTTGTTGCTGATTAAAACGCTCCGCATCGTATCACTGCAGTAGTGAGGATACACAAATCTCTTTAAAAGGACCTTTGACAACACGCTTCCATGCCAGGATCACTGCAAATATTTTTCACTCTGTTTCAAATTCAAATGCATTTAACATGGACAACATTTTTATTTCCATCGTGATACTCAAACCCAGCACTGATTAAATTATGTATTGTAGCCAGGCAGCGTGAAATTTAATGCTAATGGTTTATGATCCAAATCACTAAGGGTCAAAGTTTGAGAATGGACATGTTTTCTATCATTTACCATGCACTTTACCACTTTCTTTCTTTTTTATTCATTTACACCTGTGGCAAATGAGAACAAGGTCATAACTGCATCCCTGACAACCTTTAAAAATAGTCTGACAGGCAGAATAGTTAAAAGTTTTCTCAATCCATATTCAGTTTACTTTCATGTTGTTCGAGTGCAGTCTAGTCACGACAATAACATTTTACTCTAACGTTTTGTTTATTCATTTGCATTACTACAGAGTTTGTTTTTTTTCCAACAGAAAATTGGTAATATCAGTGCTAATGGTAAAACATGACACTATTTAGTCGCTCTCATTCTACTCCATCCCTTCTCGAAAAGTAGATATGTGAATGTCTTATACATCCAATTTTTTTAGTACCTTTATTCGATGCATGACTAAAATAACTTGTCTTTTGAAAGATTCCAAACTGCCTGCTTGCTTGAGCGATCACATCATCTTAGATCACCTTAGATTGAAGATGCACATGGTGCTAATAAGATCAGGTAAAATAAACACCCCTTATACACCCCTTTCATTTGCAATGAAAGCCTTCAGTTTTATTGACAGAAAAGCAACAAACACAGAGAATCATTCAAATATGAAATGGTATCAAATTACAGGATGAGATTTTCTTCCGCTTCGAGCTACAGACACAACAAACAAGTCGTGCTTTTAAAACATATACCGTACTCAACTTTCAGAAAACAGACTTTAAATACACATTGCAAGCGCATTTTCATCCAAGCAGAGTGACTTTCTAGGTCCACACCAACAGGAAAACTGCAATTCAGGAATGTTAATATGTCAACAACACATCATAACATTATTTTATTTTATTAGTGTTGCTTCGCCTTTCCTTGCTGTTAATTCTGTTACCATTATTCCTTCATGCTTCATCAAGAGAAGCCATGAAGTCAAGACACAGGAAATAAATAGGTTGTCCTTACAATATGCAGGGTGTAATTTCCTGTTTTTTCTCTGCTTGGGCCTTGTGGCTTTGGAAGTCCATGGTTGTGGGATATTGCCCCGTAACAAGCAATTCAACTCAAATGCGTTGTGAACAATAGATGCTGCGGATCATTGGTCAGAGGCAATAGCAATAATAGAGTGCAGGGCCACTGTGTTGTTTAACCTGGCTCCAGATGAGACTGGCTCTCAGTAAACAGCTTTCTGTTCTACAGTTATTTGCTACCAGAAGAACAAGCATACAGTGGGCACTATTTTAACACATGATAGCACCACACAGCTTCCAGCATGGAAGAAGCTATTGTGAGGGCTGGACTGAGACCATATTGGGCAATTTTGCATGTTTTACAGAAACCTAATCAATCAAATAAAAGGTCTCTATTATCATTTATTATTATGAGATATACAGCAGCTTTTATGTGAAAGATCCAAATGTTCCAGCATTGTAATTGTTAAACTATAGCAATTAAGTTTGTTGTTTTAACAGAAATCCTACAAGGTGTTTGACATGAAGACCTAATATAACATATACTTTATGAAAAAATACAAAATTATTTGATTGAACATTTTTCCTCTTTCAATGACTTCATTCGGATTTAAATGTTTCTCTTTTTTTAGGTCATGATCTTAGCGACAGAGATGATTGTGGAAAGGCTGTAATATGGCTATGACACGCATGAGCTAGCATTTGATTTTTACCAGTCAGAATTTCTCTGGCATCCAGTTTTAAAATATTTTATTTGTTTTGAGGTATGATGCCAAAGGGAGGATTTAATCCTGGACAATTTCTGCCAGGTGTGGTACTGAAAACAAAGCAAAAGTTTGCATAAACCTTAGCATCCTGTTTTGCAACCTGAGCCTGCTTTTTGTAACCATGGCCATTATGAAGTGAAGTGGAGTTTGCATGTTCTCCTCCTCCCTGTGTGGGCTCTCCTAAGGTACTTGAGCTTCCTCCTACATGCCTAAACGTTTCACATTAAATTGATTTGAGACTCTTAATAGCCACAAGGTGTGAGTGCGTCCGGTGATGGATCATCCAGGAGGTTCAGATGGCCTTTTACAGAAATGAAATGTATGGACATTCATTAGCATCAACTAGTAAGAACTCTCACTTTTGATTTCATTCCAATTATTGAATCTTAGTTGAATTAAGACCATGCCAGAGATGAACGTGGTAACATGCAGGATCTCTGTCAGCACATTCCATCCTTTAGATTTCATCTTTATACACAGACTGAACAGTTAGACTAATAGATCTGTTTGCCAGCACAGGGATAAGAAGTGTTTATTGTTCTCTGTGGATGTTGATGGAATCATCCAGTTGACAACATCATTCAGGCTGAAGGTCTTGTTGTCGAGACACTGCATTGAACTGGGCTCATCACAAGAACCCAGTGGGACCAGAAGAAGGCATCCTTTAGGACAGTGTCACTCAGTTTAATCTGCACCAGACAAAGTATGTGGTTAAGAAATCGCTACTGCTGTTTTTTGTTTGTTTGTTTTCCAGGTACTCTGCTTTTATCGTAGCCCAATGAGTTGCACTCATCCTGACATTCTTGTGCTGGATATTTGTTGAGTTATATCAGAATTAAATATGAAGATTATTTCTTCAAAATCACCTCTGGTTATATTTCTCCCCTCATTTTCTGATTTGTGGCAGCAATCTGCTGGCATAACCTTTCCATCTAATCTCTAATGTCTGATAGACATATTCTGTCACACTTTGATCTGGACGAGTGAAATCTGACATTTCTGGGACTTTGATGCCTTAACCTGAATCAGTGACAATGATATAAATAGAGCCCTGTGGTTTTTAGAACAGAAAAGACATTTGATTTAAACCTTTTTCAGGGGATTTTGACTCCAGCAATGACAAAAAAAATAACCCTTCATTTTCAAAGAAGGTTTTAGAATTTAGCAAGTTTGCGTATGTTATATGGCCAACTATTAAAAGATCACTCCAATTTTTCACTTAAAGAGTTAAGGTTCTTTTAAAACCCCTGTAACATCCCTGTATTCATGTGTAACAGTTGAAGATAGAACACTGCTCCATCTTGGCTACAGTATCATGTGATACACACACTTTCACAAACACCAATATCAGAACTGTTTATGTTAACGTCTTTCCTCGCCATATTTCCTCTTGGTTTACCTAATGTTCCATTCTACTTTCCTCTGGTTCCAGGTCGTGGAGGTCAGCAATTTCAGCAGTGGATTCATATCATCCTTCCCCTATTTCCTCCAGGGAAACACCAAGGTCTTGCAGGTCCAGATTGGAGATGTAATCCCTGCAGCATCTGACCCATAAATATTGTACATCCTGCTTCAGTGTCTCCTCCTGGCTGGGCATCCCCAAAACACCTCATTATGGAGACATCCAGAAGGCATCCTGCCCACATGCCTGAACTCACTCAGCGGCTCTGCCGTAAGTGGAAAAGCAGCTACCCTGGGTGCCTCCTTAACCTGTGTCCCCAAGAGCGATCCCAACATCCATGTGAGCATGATCTAACTCTTTCAGTCACTACCCTCAGCTCAAAATCACTGGTGAGAGTTAGAACATGGGTTTATACAGTATATTTGCTTTCCAGTTCAATACTCTCATTGCCAATCTCTCTTTCAATTTTCCTCTCGCTCAGAGACGACCCTGACACTTGAGGCTGCAACTATAACATTATTAAACAGTTAATAAACACCCATGAACTGTCACCTTATCATGGCGGAGGGGTCTGAGAACCCCCAGAACACTAGGCTCTATGCTGCGGAGGGCAATTAGGCCCCATGTAGTCTCCCAGTACAAAATGGTAAAGGTCAGACAAATAGCTATTCAGTAAGGATCAGTGAAGAGTACCCTGAGGGTTACCAGGATAAATAGAAGGTGGGGGTCATGGCTCTTCGATCCCTGGAAGCGAAATGTGGCCTATGGCATCTGCAGAGATAGAGGCAGTGATGGATGATCACCTGACAGGCAGCCATTTGGTAGAATGTGGCTGTCGTGCCTGTTGGCAATACGTCAGGTTGTGGGCATCGCCGAAGAAGAATAATTGTTGATTTATGATATTTTGCTTCCAGACTTCCAGATGGGGTTGTGCGGATTTTAATGTACAACTTGACAGTTTGATCATAACTGGTGTCAAATTGAACATTTGGTTCAACATATTCAGAGATGATCAGTGTCTCATGGGTGGACAGAAAGCTTTTAATCAACATCAAACATAACAAGGTTAGAAGCTGCACAAAGACAGATCTTGAAGATGCAGCCGTTCTGATGTTCAAGGACGTGACTCACCCCTGATTAGGTAGCCAAAGCTACTTTTGATCATCATAAGCACATGTGTCTCTGCATGGTCATTAGCGTGAATGCTACGGGAAGCATCAATATGCTATATTATACATGCACATGCTCACTCGCAACACTACACAAGATACAACTCTAATTTCTTTGATACACAAGAAGGTAAAACTTTTTTAATATGTCCATAATCGCGTAAAAAATAAGTGAAAAATTTTAAAATGGCAGGTTTAAGGTGACTAATAGACTACTTGAGCCATCCATTTGATCTATTGAATTTAGATGATCAGTGCAGGTTAAATTGGACCAAATTAAACAGCTTTCACAGGGACAAGGGTTGCCCCTGATGTCTGAAGTGTGGAGCAACTTCAGACTCTGCTTCAAACAGACAATATCAATGATCAGAAACATTCCCAACTCTTGTGCATTGTGTTATGACAATAATTCATTAGCACTCCAAGAAGCCTCTTGGTTTGCTGAAATGGAAATTACTGCTCTGTGTGGATTGAATGTAGTTTATACAAAAATGCTTTTTAAAACAATTCCCATCAGCTTTGTGTTAAATATCTGTGGTAAAGCTTGGGAGCTGGATGATGCTGCTGGAGAGTGAACAGTCTGGATTCCATCCTGAAATTGCTGCCCCTCTATCCTATAGTCAGATCAACAAAGGAAACAAAACAGAAGTTTAACACTTGAATAAACCCCAGACATCTGTGACATCAGGATGATGCCTTGAGACATTATTATAGCTATCAGTGTATATCCATATTAGGTCTAGAGACAAATGGTGTTGACTTTTCCAGTTGTCAGGATTGAACTTGAACACCACATAAAGGTCTGAACAACAAACTCAAATGGTAACTTGGCAATATGGAAATAAGTCTTTTTATGGATTAACACCCACCAAGGAAAATATTTTATCGTAGCACCAAATTCAAGGAATTTGCATCATTAAATTCAACTGTGATTATAAGTGGACACCTTTAGTTTTGGAGTGAAGGGGGGGGGGGACTCATTATTGTCTCACTAATGTTCTCTCAATGATATTCCTTTTGCATTATCCTTGGCAAGCACTGTGAATAACATCGAATGTGGCCTAATAACATCTATTATTAAGCAAAGATATCAGGCAATGTGGCTGTTTTTACTGCTTCTGAAGAGGGTAACACAATTGAATTTTTAAAGTTTAAATGCATTTTCAGCATATTTCTTGCTGTGTAAGAGGGTCTGTCGTGCCAGTTAAGTCTATTCTCTTTATTTTACTCCTATATAACTTACTTATTAACATGCGTATGAACTTGGTTTTATATGTTCTTGTTTTAAATATGAGCCCCAATGTATTTGCTGTCTACATGCTTTAGTATGCCTGATTCCCTTAGAGTCTTCTGTGCTGGGGATTTTTTTTTTTTAAAAAAGCTCTTCTTTAAATGCAAAACCAAAACTGCAGCATGTAAAACGAATAGCAACATAAGCAGTTAATAGGAAATACTTAGTCCCACTGCTCCTCATCTATCATGCACAAGGTGCTGAGTGTACACTTCTTAGATAGCAGCTCCTCTGCACTAGGAACACCCCCCACCAGCACCACCTCTATCCTCAGGGAAATAAAATGACAGAAAAAAAATTAGGTTGAGCAGTGGGAAAAGTGGTCATAAATAGTCAACGGGCACAGTAAGACCATAACTTTGGAGTCTGGTATTGCTGACCAAGTACGAGTAAGTGGCGTTTGTTGGCTGCACACAATAAAGTGTTTCTGATATTGCTTGCCTGCTTAACCAATGGGTGCAAGGTATTGCTCCTTCCAAGATGCTGCTTAATGTAGCGTTAATCCAGTGGTTAAAGTACGCTGTGAACAATGTGAAAAGAGGCAGACATTTCAGTGGAAATCACTGACATTTTTGGAGAGTTAGCCATCTCAAAATCTCCAAACTGTACAGCTCACAGCTGCTGAATGGTACCGGTTTAATCTCGTCTGCCCATTTCAACCCTCCTAACAGTAGCAAGTCTTTTACACAACTCTACATTTCATTATGATACTGTTTAGTGAGTAGCACATCGCTATCAGTGTGCCTCAGGGGCAGAATTGGATGGATTATCATTAAAATGATCCTTTCGTTCATTTTCCCCCCAGGATGAACCATATTCTCTTTGGTAATCCATGGATTTTTAAATGCCGTACAACCATCTGCTCAAAAAATTTACATACTGTATGTCTAATGAAACTAATGACTTTCATGTGCAAATCAGCCAGTGGTTCATGACACTTTACAAATAAGAGCGTAAGAATAGTTCACATCATGCGCAAGGCATCAATATTTCAGCAGGACTGGCGCTGTGTCTGTGGAAAAATGTAATCATGAGAACATGCACTAAGACATACAGGCTGTTGCCTTAATTTATCAGAGAAATGGGTGACGTTGCTACATTTGTTAATAGTGGGCAGAAGCCTCCATTTGTCAGATAAAGTTGTTAAATATGTTAAGCCTATTGAGTGAAAGAAAAAAATAACATAAGATAAAGAAAACAGTCATTAGTACTGTGATAACATTTATCATCTGCAGCCTCATGTGACATGAACGTGAGGGGCAGGTCTGCAGAGGATTTCACCTGCACTGTAATTAGAGTGTAATAAGCAGTGTGAGATGAAGGTAGCAGCTGATCCTTTTTAGGAAAATGCTTGTAATGTCTAACTTTAGGGGTATGTATGAATACTTCATTAGAACACGATGCAAAAGAATATGGTCATTGCTCTGCAGCTAATTCTGAGCAAGGTATTGAAAATTAATCAACTTTGGTCATTTCATTTTCCCTTTCCCAGCCTATATACATATATGTGTACAGCAGTTATGTAAATATTAATAACTATGAATGTTTCAGAGATCCTGGAGCAGCATCTCGGTCGAGATTAAAACACTTACATTTTAAATTTAACACGCATTTAAGCAAACAAAATGCTAGAATCCACTGCCACCTAGACTCGTGATAATATTTGTCATGTCACACACTATAGAATTTAGGTTAAAATAACTAAAAGATATAAAACCAGCCAAAGTATTAATTCATTTTCATGTGGTGTAGTTTTCCTCCACCTTTTTGGTATGGAAACATTAGCTTTTTTTCAGTGTACAATTCAAAAAAGCACAGAGGTCCGAAGGCTGAATAATGTTGCTGTCCTTGGTGCTGATTGAGTCACGCTATATTGCAGGTTATGCATAATAATTCAATGTGAAATGAATAATAAATCATATTTTACTGTCTTGAATGAACATTCTTTCCCATGTCTTGAACATGCCAAGCATGATAAAAAATAGACTGTCTGAACTCCCCTCTGTCCTGGCTGTTCTGTGCTGTATCCTAGTTCTGTCTGAAACGGCAAATGTGATTTTGTTTTTAACCGCCTTCCGATTGGAGCCAAACTAAGAGGGAAGTGATGAGAACAATTTTTTTTTTGAAAAGACAAAAGAGCAGCGTGCCTGCCGTCCGTCTCCCCACACAGCCATAAATCCTTTCATGTTGGAAATGAAGTTATTATGGGATTCTGTTCATGTGGTGTTCAAAGAAGGGCAGAAAATTGAGTTATTACAACTTTATACTTGTAAGATGCTGCTGACCTGATTGAAGCCAAAGCCATACTGGGGGAAAATGGAGGTCCAGCATAAGGGCCATATGTTCTGTGTGTAGGATGTCGGTGATATTACTCATAATAGTCACATGATCAGGAGTCCATTAGTGTTCTGGCATGCATGAAGGTATTTGGCTGCCGTTAAGCTACAGTGGCATTGGTTGCTGGAACAGGTGGGGGAATTGTTTTTACTGGCTAGCAGCCATCAGAGGCTAGAAACATTATTTGCTACATTGGTAAACTACATTTAGGTCAGTTATATGAGTTTGTAATAGCCACATTATGTAGCATATGTGGTTTATGTGTCTTATCTAATATTGGTTTTATTCAGCACCAAAACACAAGTGCCGACATGGAACAGTTACAGTAATTGTATATCTGCATGGTTAAAAATAAGCTCTCTGCTTACTGAGATTGACTATCTTTTCAAACATCACAGCACAACAGCACGTTGTGCCTAGTTTGAATCGGTACTTCGTTCCTAACCAAGTACCACCTGTGTATCTAGTATTATGTGTAGAAACAACCACCCCAATCACTGATGAGCATCCTTACCCTGAGAAATGGCTTTGCTATTTTGCCCTGATGAAGAGCTCCTGTCAAGTGTTGAAAAAGTTGTCAGATTCAACTAAGCCTGCTAACTACTGTTGTTGGCTTGTAACATTATTCATTTAAAAGTGTGTGCTTTTAATATATTTAAAGATCCTAATGACGAATTAACAAAGTTCATTGAATATGTAAGATTCCATTACAAATTAAACACATTTTGGTTTGAAAAAAAGTAATTTATTTATTTCTAACATAAACCAGAAAGGTCAGTCTTTATGTGGATGATGTAACTCTTTTAGTTCAGAAAGTTTAATTGTTAGTGCTGCTTGGTCAAACATGCCAATCATTGAGTAGATAGTTAATATTATGTACATTCTACATGTACATATTTTGTACATCGCCATGCAATTCATAAACCACAATGAAATCCTTTCAAACATGTTATGTTTTATTAAAGTGTTTGATCATTTAGAAAACAATTGATCAGGTCCACTGTTTTTTTTTTCAAAGTGAAAGGTCGTCGTATATATCCTGTTGTCATGCTTTTAGGAGTTTGATTGTGACGTCTGATCATGTTCAGGCCAAACACACATTGCTCCTTCTTTAGATGCACTGGGCTTCAGGTGAAGTAATACTTTAAAGAGTAGCTGTGGCAATTAGCACGAGCTGACTGGCTGAGACTCATTATGTCTGCCTTCATAAAAGTACACTGCCTCCTGAGTGCACACAACTCACCATTCCATTTTATAAATACTGGCAGGCTTCACTACTTTTATTTCACTGCTCTGCCATTAGCTCCCAATGACAGGACGGAATACTTGAAAATGTCAATGTAAGTTACAGCTGGTCACTTCCTCATGTGAGGCATATTGATGCTGGTCGATCGCCTTAGCTGATTTTTTCTTGTGTTACCATTGAAAAACTTTTGTAGCAGCATTGTTTCTCATGTATAATTGCACTGTTGGGAAGAAGATGAAAAAAGGGAGCAACCAGAAGCTAGTTCTTCCATCAGCGAAAGTCAAAAACAAGATGTGAAAGTGGTAGAGAATTAAGTCAGCAGAGAGAACAATGGCAATAAACAAAAGAGTCTCAGTGTTGACGCCATGTTGGAAACAACTTTTAAGTGAAATTCATTTTTAAGGCAAGAAATATATATATACATTGTTTTAGGTACACCTTGATAACAATCAGTTGGACCCCCTTTTGCCTTCAGAACTGCTGTTTTAAATGTTCCTCAGGCATTTGGATCCATATTGTCATGATGGCATCATGCAGTTGCTGTGGATTTGTTGGCTGCACGTCTATGATGTGACTCTTCCAACAAATAAAAAAGGTACTCTGTTGTATTCAGATCCGGTGACTGTGTGAACCTTTTTTGGGCTAAATTAACTTATTGTCATCTTTGAGGTGATCTGAGCTTGGTGACATGGTGCACCATCCTGCTGGAAGTAGCCATCAGAAGCTGGTCCACTGGGGTCATAAAGGGATGGAAGTGGTCAGCATCAATACTCAGGTAGGCTGCAGAGCTTAGACCATGCTCGGTTGGTACTAAGGGGCCCAAAGTGGGCCGAGAAAGTCTCCCCCACACCTTTATTCCAGCAGCAGCATGAACCGTTGATACAAGGCAGGATGGATCCATGCTGGCAGCTTGTTTATGCCAAATTCTGCCTCAACCATCTGAATGTTACAAGAATACACAGACCAGGTAATATTTTTCCACAACAGTGGAAGCCAATGTGGTCTTCTGCTGTAGCCCATCTTCTTCAAGGTTCCACGTGTTCTGTGTTCAGAGAGGCTATTCTGCATTGCTTGGTTGTAACAAGTGGTTATTTGAGTAACTGCTGCCTTTCTATCATCTTCAACCAGTCTGGCCATTCTCCTCTGACCTCTCACATCAACAAGGGCTTTTCATTAAAACTCACTGGATATTTTCGCTTTTTGGGACCATTCTCTGTAACCCCTAGAGAGGTTGGTGTGGAAATCCCAGTAGACCAGCAGTTTCTGAAATACTCAGACCAACCTGCCAATAACGCCCTATTCAAAGTCATTTAAATCCTCTTCCCTCCCGATTCTGATGCTTTGTTTGAACTTGCCAGACATAAATAAACTGTATTGAGGTGGCCATGTGATCAGCTGATTAGCTATTTGTCTTAACAAGCAATGTGTCCAGGCAGTGTATATAAAGTATATATAACAATAATTTGGCTTATTAACTGTGATGGAATCTCTTTTGTCTTTCTATATGAGACCTCTATAATTGATCATATGGACAAACATAAGGGCCAGCTTCTTATTTTTACCCAGACTAAATCATTTCCTGCATCTATTTAACCAAGGACCCACATATATCATCTTACCACCTCTTAAATTGTGACAAAGGGAAACTGAAAGATAATTCATGGTTTTGAATATTCAGCAGAGTTCCTACTATTTTCATTGCACTGATGACTCGGGGGTTTTGCTGGAAGTGTGATAAAAGAAATCTATGATGCATTTTAAACTGTGCAAAAGGAGCGGAACAAAACCTGTGGGGCTTAACTACCTGCTCATCAACTCATTTGATGACTGTTAATAACCTTAGCATTTTTGACACCCAAACCTATTCCATTTAAATGACTTAATTAGTGTAGCATTTAACACCTTCTGATATTTGGTGACTGTAACATAAAACGATTTGCGGTAATGAGCTTTATTCTTAAGTAAGCTCAGGATCTGTGCTAAATAAAGGGATGGAATAGTGTTCAAGAGTTTCTACTATGTGTTCACGTTCAACAGCCATTATTTATTTAACATAATTGTGTCCAAGTACCGGTAACCATATTTTTGTGCAGAGACAACAAACACAACAAGGGTTGATTTTTCAATCATCTGAATCACTTCTCTGCCATTTTGGGACAGATTAACTAGTATTTGTGTGATTAATT
This sequence comes from Takifugu rubripes, assembly GCF_901000725.2. Taxonomy (NCBI): domain Eukaryota; kingdom Metazoa; phylum Chordata; class Actinopteri; order Tetraodontiformes; family Tetraodontidae; genus Takifugu; species Takifugu rubripes. The sequence continues at coordinate 1,442,598 of NC_042292.1, read as the reverse complement.
AAAGGAACAAAGTCTTTATATACATGGAGGTGCATAACGCCTGTGAAGGGTCTGGACCTCGGATCTCAGGCTTCCTCACGATTTCATTTAGGAATCTTCAGGAAGTATTGAATAGTTTAGAACTTGATGATCAAAAGGGTGAGTGAGTGACACAACATTTAAATGGTTCACAACACACATTTAAATGGTTCAGACAGTCTACATTAACAGGAATGCATGTTCGATACCAAATGAATTATTTTATTTAAATACAGAACAGGAGTCCCTAGACTACCAGAACAATACCAAAGAGAAGACACAGGTAGATATTACATTTTCAGTTTTTCCACAAAAAGATACATTTAAAAAAATGTTCCAATAAATTGGCTATATGAGATTATTCAGGGAAAGTCAGTATTCTAGATCTAGTCAAAGTTTATCCACTTAAATGAGCATAAGAGTTTAGGACTTAGCTCCCACAAACAATACAGAAGATTTTACTGTTTTATATGTTCTTTTACTTTCCACCCTAATGCATCTTCATTTAGAGTCTACTCTAGAGTTTAATATTAAGAATTATCATTGATAGAATTCATAACGCTGATGTAACAGTTATATGTGTAACCCATGGTGCACCCAGACCGTGGAAATGCTCCCCATTAATTAAAAGCTTTAGTGTACACCGAACAAAGAGGATGTTTGTGCAGACTAGTGTTTACAGATTCAGCTCTCTACTCTGCCCTCTGTGTAGGTCACATTTTAAAGAAGCTATTAATCTTCTTTTTAATTACGGACATAATGTCATTGTATCAAGCCGGATTAAATCCATGGATTGATCTTATTTTTCCGACTTTGTTTGTGTGTGTGTGTGTGGGGGGGGGGGTGCCGCGTCATGGTGCCTCCTGCCAGGCTGATGTCTGTATAAGCTCGCATTGACACTTCTCAAAAGAAATGTTCAGTTTGGAATTGACGGTGCAAGCGTGACCTTACTAAATGTCTTTTTTTAATTACATAATCATCATTCCTGTTATCAAACCATCTTTTTAGTTAAAATGTCCTTCCTTCTACGTGTTGGGCAGTGCTTTATGTTTGCTCTCAAATATACGGGTGCTGACTCTGAACTCGTCTTGACTCGTGCAGCTCACACTCACTCCTTAAATGATTGTTCTTCTTTCCCCCGAGCTTGAAAGACTCTGGGAGCTGTGCGAGTTGGTATATGTTAAATTTAGAGTAGACATGTTTCACTATTGCATTGTACCTTTATCTGCACGCGCCTCGTGCACGCCTGTTAATGTACCACGAGCTCATCAGCGTATGAGTATCGCATGTATCTTCATTGTGAGGTTGAAGGGTTCAGTACCAAAAGGCAACGTGAAGGCAACGTATTGCCTAAAATTGAGAATAAATGCATGTTTTTCTTATATGCAGTTTAATTGTACTTGATTAACATGTAGTTGTTTTTCATGCTGTATAATGTGTTTCTTTGAATACCTTCAAGATTGGAGGTTCAATATAAAGCAAAAAAGTCAACCCATTACTATTAAAATGGCGAAATATCAGTGGAAATTTAAGCTGCAGCTAAGATCCATATTTACATAATTCTTCCTAGTCAACAATGTGACGCCTACAATAAGTTTCCAGTGGAACTTTCAAAAAAGCCTGAACAGCATTGCCAGAATCTCTTGCCAACCAAGAGTGTTTAGTTATTAGCTTGGTGAGACCCCTGTAATATCAGATCACAGTTAGGAACATTGCTGATTATCACTTTCACTCTTGGCTGCGCCTTAAACGTATCTGCTTCCTTAGATTCCAATTGTTGGCAAGGTGTAACAATGGAGGAATTCAGCCGCCAGACATCTTTAAATCCAAATACAGCTAAACTTAGCTCACTGTAATGCTCCGCAGAATAGTTTAACATTTGTTATGCATTTCATTGTATGGGCATTTAAGTTCAATGTACCTATATGTTGACTGGATGCTTTAGCTAATTTATAATGTTTGTTTAAATTTTAAAAAAAATAATTTCTGTGGTTTCAGGTGGGCAGTCTAGCATCAAGAAAATGAAAATGTGCACCACAAAGAAAGAGATGTGATTCGAGCATGTATAAGAAAAATAGTTATCAGCAAAAATGTCATGTCATGTCAGTCTGAAGGTCACTCTGAGGTCATAAAAAATGATGCTACTCTGCAGGATCTTTTAAAGAATAACATTCTCCTAAAATAATATGGATGTGAACAACTGCGTAGAGTAGAGGGAGGAGTCATATTTCCCTAATGTTGTTTTTATTTACCTGCGTTAGCAATTCTTAATGCTGTGTCCCAAGATTCATCAGTGGCTTTGTGTTTAGGGTTCTACATGACTGTGCAGCTGCAATTTATGTAACTTTGTAACAAATAATCTACAAAGAACAATCCTTTCCCCTCCGAAAAACAAACAAAAAAACCCTCACTTGATACCTTTGGACTCAAAATGACACCAGCGTTCAGGTGGCCCCATGCTGTCATTTGCTAGTACCTATTTGCAGACAGCCCACTGTGGCTGTGGAGCCCAAGCAGAGGCTGCACAACAAACCCCAAACACAAACAATCATCATCATAATTATTGCACTTTCTGCTCACTGAAAAATCCTTTTTTGTCTATATGTAGGCCTATTCAGTAGAATTCTTTCCATTCTGGCCTACTGGCTATCCAGATGTTTAAAAGTATTTCCTCTGCTATATATTTTTTTAAAACACCACCTTTGAACCTCTCTGGTACCCCTGGGGAGGCGCATATTACAAGTTGAAAGCCATTGCTCTGATACAGAAGGAAAAAGCATGAAAACACAACCTGACTGCATGCATTCAAATGAGGAGGCTGAATCTTTAAGATAGACCAAGAGTATAAAAGGGAACAATAAAAGAAAATACAGAAACACAATATAAATAAAAGAATGACGTTTAAATGTCCTGAGGTGCCAGATAGTGTAATATCAATGTAACCATAAAGATAAACTCCTCAGAGCAGTCTTAAGGAATAAATTAGCATAGCAGCAACCTCAGGTGAAGTTTATCCATGTTGTGTTTGATAAACTTCCACCACATGCAGTTTTGAGATTTGGTATTCACCGCAGTTTAGGTCTGTTTTTTCAGAGCCTGTGGGGCAGAGTGGTGCAGCTTGACATGGCCTTCGTTAAAAAGCTTTGCTGCAGAGCGCCGTAACCATTCTTGATGTTGCTGGCATAATTTCATTAGGCAGAATGGCTGCCAGTTTGGATTCACTAATGTGGGCTCATGGTGTCAAAATGTAGAGGTACAGAGCTTTTTTTTTGTACCTCCAACATCATTAGCACGATCACCTCCCAGCAAGATGGTTCTGGGTCTGAATTCCCCTCATGGGGGATAGGTTAATTAGTGACTCTAAATTGACCTTAGGTGTGAATGTGTGTGGATGGTTGTTTGCTGTTTTATGTTAGCACTGAGATGAGCTGGTGACATGTACCGCTTCTCTTGCCTGAGGGCAGCTGGGATAAGCTTGAGGCAAGAGTTTCAGAGACATCTTAGTTTCTGTGGACATGTTAGTTCCCGCGGTGAATTCTGCGTAAGTCCCCATTGTTACCATGGGCTTAGAACAGGCTGATGAGACGTGGCAACCAAGTGACAAGCCAAACAACATTTCACTGACAGCCCGTGTCTTAACTCCCTGTAAATGAACTCGGGCAGAAACCTAAGGCTGATCTCATTTTCAGTCAGTTTTCTGCCTCCTCCTGATGGGAGGGCAGCTTTACTGCACCGAGTAAACGCAGAGATTATTTTTTGTTTTGTCCTTTGTGACATCACATTAAGATTCACAGCAACACCAATCACCTCTACCTCCCACAGTGCCTATATGAACATGTTTGAGCAGAAATGTGCTAAGAGGGCTTATGAGTCATGAACGTGAACCTTCACCCAGACATTATCCTGGTCACAGGTCTTTGTCCACTGTGATTCCTGCTGAATCTCCCTCTGGGTCATGGATTTGATGTGTCAAACATGAATACAAGAGCAGAGCACATGTTGGTGGTTTTTGGCCACACGCTTAACCTTAACTTTGGGACGACTAAGAAAAACTCAAAGGAGGGCATTTCATCTGCACCACTACCTGACAAACAACCAGAATCCATACAAAGCCTCCCCGGCCTCCATCTTGACACATCAGTTGTCACCATCATCTGCGGTCGTTGAAGACCTGCTCAATAAGCTTCTCCCAGCATGCTTTAAGAGGCCGATGAAGGGCAATCTGGCCTTGGCCCCCTTTCACAACTTGTGGGGCTGTTGTGCCTAATCGCAGCAGCATTACAGAGATAATTACCACAATCAGAGAAGAGCGCCATCAATCTCATGTGAACCATGGGGAGTAAATGAAGCAGAGGGGAGGAGAAAGAGGAGAGAAAGATGCATCTCTGTGTGATGCAGAGACAAAGGGAGGTGAAGAGGGAAGATAGCCTGCATTGGCTGGCTCTCCCAAAACAGGGAAGTTTCTGCACATAATTAATCATAGTTGGAAAACTGATTTTAACTGCTGTTTTTGTCTCTTCATTCTTGCTATCCCTTTGTTCAGTCAATTGTTTTATGTTGTCAAGGTGCACAGTGCCTTCATATTCACTCTGAGCATGGACCTTTCAACAGTTTATTTTTTTCATTATAGCACCTTTATTAAAGCTGGCTTAGTCAATCACTTTTTTTTTAATCGGAGTTGCACATTGATAATGAGGCTCTTTCTGGTTATTGTTGGTGATTTTGGCACTGTGAGATGATGTGAATGTACCTGGGAGATGTTGTTTTTGATTAATCTTTACAAGTTATTCTTGGTGATCTATAATTAACACCTAGGAAATTTATAACTTTCATGTACCAGCTGCAAAGACCAGTACCAGCTTTCTCCACGAGGAATGAATGAATGAATTACGGGTCTTTTAAATTACAATAATTCCAAATCACTATATGACAGCAGGGTTGTTTGTTGGACTTTACTCCTTTGTCATTTACACGAAGCTGAATGGATCCAATATTTAACATTTTACATGCTGGATTAGACCTTTAAGCAGACAAACCTAAAGGCAATTAATCTGTTAAATGTACTTCTTTGGACTGTGGGAGGAAACTGCAAACAAGACAGCCCAAACCAGTGAGTCAAACCAGAGCTGAACACAGTTAAATGTGTTCCTTTCAAATCCCATCTGAGCAGGTCACCATTCAACCTACACCTGAGTAACAAAGATCCAGTGTACAGGACATCTGACAGTGTTGAATGCCATGTAAGAATTCATTTCAGAATTTCTAACGGGACGTTACTAAACACCATGCTTGTGATGTTATAAATTAGAATGACTCTCAACATGTGAATCTAAACAGATGGATTTCAGACATAGAATTAAATATATACAATTTTTGAAAACTAGATACTCAAAGTCATAAAGATATGCCGCTTAAAAATGGGGGAAACTCAGTCCTGTCTTTGTTATTATAATTGCAGTGCAATTAACACCATGTAAAGGATTAGAAGATGACACACTTTGCTGGTGATCCATTAAAGTGTTTCCTGCTGTGTGGCAACCATTGCTGGAGCTGTTTTTGTGGCTCACCAAAAAATTTAGAAGAATTTATCTAACCCTTTGTTGAATTGACTTCTAATCAGTTTTAGCCTGTATTCAGTATTTGACATTAAATGCAATTATGTAAGGGAAACTTTGTTTTAGAGGCTGTATTATCAAGACATCATTATTATTGATACAAAATGTTGTGGAGCCTGTGTAAAGTTTTTTATTTTTCGTAGCAGATAATATGAAATGTGTGGAACAGCTGCCCGCCTGTGGACACATAACTTTAATGGTTTTGAGCGAATTTGCTGACAAGGCAGCCATAAAGCAGCTTACATCTTGCTGCTTACATCTACTGACTTTCCCCCACCACACACAGTCTACTGTACCTCTTACCTCTGCCTCATACCAACACTTCTATTACAACTGTGTTCAAGGTTTCTGCTGTCACTCAACGGTTCTAATCGGATCACCCACAGGAGATGGAAAATAAAAATAAGTAAGGTAGAGCGAGCAAATATTAGACCATCTCCAGGAGGCTCAGGATTCTTGTTTTACTGGACTGTGCCTCCCGAATACTTTAAAGTGGGCATCCATGGGGAGCAGAGGGAGTTGTCTGCTGTAATCGAGATTAGTAATAAGGTTGAGATGGAGGAAAAAAAGACCAGCTGCATCCGCAGGGAGCTGCAGGCAGGTTTATATGGGCCACTTACTCTATTATACTGTAGTGAACAGGAAGCATGAAATAAGGGACAGGCAGAACACATGGAGGAAAGTTTATAGACACAAGACAAGAAAAAAAGGAGAGTAATGCATTAAAAAAGAGTGTATATGATGCTGCATTTTAAACATCTTTTCAATGCATTACATCTACACACCCACTGGTACTATTGCCTGAAGAAGCTATCAGAGAGCTGGCTTTAACATTTAAATGTATGAAATGATGGGTTGGCACTCCTTTTCACTTCGATTTGTCATTATGAGGAATTGCTAATGGGCCCACACCCGGGCAGGATTATTTTCTCAGACCGAGGCTGCTTTCACCAATTTTCATGAAGTTCTTCCACTAATTTATCTTGAAAGCTCACTTAATTATGATTTCCTTTGCCTATAGCACACTGTCAAACAGTAAGACAGGTGGTGTTAAAAAAAATGAAGAGGCAGAGGTGTGTTTAAATGTGACCTTATATGATGTCATTACTGCATTACCTTAAAGTGTGGATGGATGCAAAACTGATCATCAATGCTAAATGACTACATGTTTTTGATAAAAAAGAGTTCTTCTGACATATCTAGGAGCCTTCATGTCCTCATTTGAGCCCCTGATATCCTCCTGTAAAACGACATGACTATGAACTGGTGCTGACTGGTGCTGAACTGGTTCTGAAATAAGATATGGACATCAACAACAAAATGCTGCCCGGTCATGAATCAATCCAGACCTGAATCAATCCTTGGACACATTTTTAATTACCTGGTATGAGGAAGGTTTATTTTAGTAGTCGGCTGGGAGAGTTTCTGTTTCAAGTCCTGGTTGTGGACCAAAATTGGAAAGTGGAATAAGGACAGATGCTAGCCCACTTCCATAGGACTGCCGATATACCTTTGAGCAGGGTACTGAACCCCAAATGCACAGAATGCCTTATCAGGGCAGCTGACTCCCTCTGACATCCCCCTCAATGACTGCTTGTTTTTGTGTTCATTACAGCTTCAAATATTCTGTGTATGAATACCCTTTTCATTCAGAGAGTATTCATACATGCATTCATATATTAATGGCTCCCACTAAGGTGATGCAAGAGAAAAAAAATCTATATTTTATTTCACAAGGTCTGAGACTATTATACTGAAGCAGGATGAAAGAGCATCATTTTAACTGGAGCTGAAATACTGTACACAAGCAATAAAAATCATTCAGGTCTTGGAGAAAAGTGGTAGTAAATGGAAAAAATAAAATGTTTTAAAGGCAAAAATGCTCTGGGTGTCAATCCTATGGATGAATTGTGGAATTCACAAGAGGGTGAAAACATCTCTCTATATGTTTATTATAGATTAAAAGTCTCCACAAACACAATAAAAAGCCAATTTGTCCCTGCAGTGAAGTATCTGCAACCTACCAAACCAGTTTTTCTTGCAGCTGCTCCACTGTTGTTTTTGCTCAATAAGAATTTCACTCGGTTCAATTTTTGTCCTTGATAAGATGTTCTTGAACTGCCTATACCTCACAGAAAAAGGAAAGAAATGGAAGTGAGACAAAATGTTCTCAAGACTTCTGCATTTACAATCTTTATTTATATAGCGTCTTATACAATCAAAATTGTTTCAAGCCGCTTTCCAGAATCCCAGGGCCTGACCCCAGACAAGCAACAGTGGCAGGGAAAAACTCCCCTTTTTAACAGGAAGAAACCTTGAGCTGGACCAGGCTCATGTAGGGGGACCCTCCTGCTGATGACCGGCTGGGTAAAGAGAGAGGAGAGGAGAGGAGAGGAGAGGAGAGGAGAGGAGAGGAGAGGAGAGGAGAGGAGAGGAGAGGAGAGGAAGAGGAAGAGGAGGAGGAGGAGGAGGAGAAGGAGAAGGAGAAGGAGAAGGAGAAGGAGAGGGAGGGGGAGAGGAGAGGAAACCATGACCCAGTGGGGTGACAGAGCCCTGTCAGGTGATCATGTTTCCGGACCCCGGCAGTCTTAGCCTATAACAGCATAGCTAAGATGTGACCTAATGATTAGACGACCCCCTAAGTATGATAATTTGTCTGTCTATGATAGTAACTGGAACTACAGAATTAGTAACAATAAGCTTTTTCAAAGAGGTAGGTTTTAAGTCTGATCTTCAAAGTAGCGATGGAGTCAGCCTCCCGTACCTGGACAGGGAGCTGGTTCCATAGCAGGGGGGCCTGGTAGCTAAATGCTCGGCCCCCCTTCTACCTCTAGAGACTCTGGGGACCACAAGTAGACCAGCATTCTGAGAGCAGAGTGGTCTATTGGGCTGATAAGGTATCACTAGCTCCTCCAGGTAGGATGGAGCTAGACCTCTGAGGACCTTGTAGGTCAAAAGAAGGGTTTTAAAAATTATTCTAAATTTAACGGGCAGCCAATGAAGAGACGCCAGTACAGGAGTTATGTGATCTCCTTTGTCAATACCTGTCAGAACTCTGGCTGCAGCATTTTGGATCATCTGGAGGCTTCTTAAAGAGTTGTTTGGACACCCGGATAATAAAGAATTACAATAGTCCAGCCTGGAAGTAACAAAAGCATGAATTAACTTTTCAGCATCATGCAGCATCAGCAGCTTCCTGATCTTTGTGATGTTCCTCAGGTGAAAAAAGGCACTTCTAGAAACGAATTTAATGTGTGAGTTGAAGGAGAGATTTTGATCAAAAGTTACTCCTAGACTCCTCACAGAGAGACTAGATGTTAATGAGATACCATCTAGAGTGATCATGTGATCTAATCTATCCCTGAGAGGTTCAGGACCAAACACCATGACCTCAGTTTTTTCTGGGTTAAGGAGGAGGAAATTTGAAGACATCCAGGACTTTATGTCTTTAAGACAGGTCTGGAGCTTTACTAACTTCTCTGTCTCCTATGATTTCATGGATAAATAAAGCTGAGTGTCATCATCATAACAGTGAAAATTCCACAGTAACGCTTGTAAAAGATGGAACTTCTAGTTTTCTCCTCTTTTATTTATTTCAATTTATTCACAAAGCTCCTCGCTGAGGTCAAGGAAGCTATTAAAAAAATAAAACTAAAAACCAAATAGATCATAGTTTTTTGTGCAACTCATTTTTTAGGGGATCGGACTGTGAGTCAGAGGGTTCTTGGGTCATGTCCCTTTTGTGGACCAGCTGGTAGCAGGAGAGCTGCCAGGACACCTTCAGAGCACTACTGCTGGCACTACCACTACCTAAACTGCCAAAATGCTTACTTACTCCTCCCTACACCTCTTCCCTAACGACTGTTTGCGCATTGGAACTTCAACTGTGCGCTGTTATGTAATAAAAGAACAGGACAGTACAATTATTGACAAAAGTGATAAAAAGATTGAATCTTATTATGAATCCTATACAACAGAAAGTACACAATGAGGATGGATACAGCAAGAATGAAAGCACCGCAGTTCCAGCGGCACCTACCCCTGGGTCCTTTATCTTTGTTGTTACTTGAGCTTTGTCATTACTCCCTGTCTCTTTCCCTCTTTCACAATCTGAATTTCCACATTCATATTTCCTTCTCTGCCCCACCAAAATTGTTTTTTCATTTTTTGTCTGTGCTATTCTCCTGCTGTCACCTCCGGCTCACTCCAAGCAGCGATCTGTCTATTTTAGTTTCATCCTTCTTTTCCTCTCATTTATCTTTAAAAAAAATAACCCAATGTTTTGTATTTTGTTTTTTCTAATTTTTAATTGACTTCAGCTACCCTGGCTTGCAAGTCCATATAAAAACTGAACATAACTGCAGGACACTTGGTAACAAGACAGTCTTGCATAGACGGGAGGGAGAAGCAGGTACACAGGGAAGGAACTGGCTAAATAGCAACAGCTGCAACGCATGACGGTAATCTGCAAGCTTGGGAAATGGCAGGGACATTCGTTAAAGAAAAAGGCATTACCAAATAATCACAATCATAATTACCAATGGGCATTTTGAATGCTACCTTATGTTCATCACCCTCACACTGGATGGTAGGCATTTTGAAGATGTAACTTGGTGAAGATCTTTGACACAGCAGACCAAGATCTGAGGAGATCAGGGCTAGTATATATTGGTTTTTAAAAGTTAAATCTAATATTTTAAAATAAGTTTAAAAGTTAGCCCTCTACAATCAATGCAGAGATCCATCCTTCTTCCCAACAAAGAAGAATCCTTGACCCTTTATTGAAGCCGACAAGTAATTGTGTACATCAACTTTTCATTTAGCTTAGGTGTAGAAAACAGATCAGGAATTTATCCAAAGTAAGATCTCTGCGTCAACTGGAATTGTTAGGTTTTTTTTTATTTTTTAAAGAAGTTTTGCTTTCAGAAGGCTTCTTCGGTTCAGAACTTACTTTGGATAACTATGGTAAATGAGAATCTACAGAATCAGGAATTTATAACTGAGAACATGCTCATCATTGACAAAATGCACCAGGACAGTGAAGCTTCCCAAGAGACAGCCTCGCCTCCAGAAAACATTGATTATTGTCATTTAACAGTGTGAAACCACTCACCAGGATGCAAGATCCTCTGCTGGAGAGGTCATGTTACAACTTAGCTAAAAAAAAAAAAAGGCCTATATTGACCAGTGTAAATGCAAAATCTCTGGGTCAACTGTTGATGTCTCTCCTGTGGACAAGTTTGAGCTTGACCCATTTTCTTCGGTTCCTCCTTGGTGTCATGTGAAGCGCCAAATGAAACCTGAGTGGCATGGCTTGGAAACGCTCTTTGTGATGACCGATGATCTCTCACCTGTGGAGAATCTGATGTGCTCCAATCCGTTAAGTCTGTCTGTCAATACTCAATGCCAAGGGGGACTGATTCCAAACTATCTGTAAGAACTACCACAATCAGGCACTCACTCACCTCTACTCAAAGTCCATTGAAAAAAGTACCCAGCAGTGCCACCTAATAACACCCACTCTCTGACGAGAGTACAGAACTCGATTGCGTAGTTCACAACTGGTTGTCAGCCCCGGCGAATCCTAGTCAGTGCTTCATTTCCTGGGGGAAGATCTCACCTTAAAGGTCTCCATCTTTCAAAACGCAGATGGAGTTATATCTTTGACTTGAGGTCCAGCTTGGCTGTCATCTAGTCACAAGCCCTCCTGGATAAGTAGGAGCTGATGAAAGCAATCTTTACTCTTTCGTCAGGAATTTACACTGACTAGAACTCAAAATGCAGGTTGCAACGACAACGGGAAAATTACCAGACTCATTGAAAAACACTTCGGGCTGGACAGATGCATATGCGCTAAGCTTGGTGAGGGTCTGGCTGCGGCTGATTGAGAGGGCGTCTCCAGATGCTGAAATCTGGACAGCTATGTTGACGCACACCGCCTTGGTCTACTGGGCTTTCCACTCAGTCTCATTCCTCACCACTGTCAGTTGTTCCTCTTGGGAATAAATCATTTCACCCAATGCCTGTACAGTGCAGTACAGAAAGATTCCATTGGGTCCATCCTGGCCAGACTACTGTCAAATCCTGTGGATAACTGGAGCAGAATGAACATGGACAAGTAAAGTTTTGATGATTACACTCAAGGTTCCCTACCACAGAAATCATTGCAAATCAGCAGTCCAATAATCTTGTATTCTCGCCTTGTTAATAGTAAAATGGTAAACTGTGGCAAATAGGAGACAACTCTTTTCACTTTTGGAGAATTGTTATGTTCCATCACATAAAGTATGATAGAAATTTAGCTTTTTGTTAAATCACTTAGTAATGTAGTAGCATATTCTCTGAAAGAGTATGTTAATTTAATTGTATTGCTTATTTCAATGCTTTGAAGCTTGTGGATGTAACGCTAGGTTGTTTTTATAGCATGCTTTTTTCTCAGTACAATATTAAAAACACAAAAAAGTCTGAGGGCAGCCGTCCCCTGTAGGTCTGCCCCTGGCATCCATCTCCTGGGTTATGGATGATCTTAGCTGCAGAACACTGACTTAAAACTTCAAAGGTGTGTCTGGAAAAGCCTTGGTAGCTCCGCAAGGAATTTTATATCCTTTCTTCTTAGACATCCATTTTCTTTAGAATCCTTCTAATGATTAATGTGTGTTAACTGTGTTTAAGGAAGGTGTGAGCAAGAATACAGAAGCACAGTGTTCATAGGGCACCTCCTTTATAAATTGTGACCACATTTGTTGAGCATTACATTTTAGAGGCTAAACTATGTTTCCCTTTTGAACAATATTGTAAAAAAAAAAAAAAAAGAAAAAATCATTCCCAAAACAGAAAGAAAAGTATGGAGTAAATGTAGCTCTGCTGGTCGAGCGGTTATTACAATGCTACCACACCCAGCTTCCTGTATACAACCAATGTCCCAGAGTATTTTAATTTAATTAATTTTAAAGATTATTGAGACGAGAGAGAGAGGGTAATATGCCAATAGTAAACAAGTATTTTAAAAAAGAAAAATGTATTTAAAAATCATGTGATTTGATTTGAATGATGTTATTTCTGTGGTCATAATTTTTATGTTCTCTGTATTTTTCCCCAATTTCTATGTATATACTGTAGGTGTGTGTCTGTGATTGGTGTGTGACACATAGGCATTACAACATTTTCTTTCCATTTCTGATGACAACGTTGTCATGTAAACATGGCCAGGGTCTTTAGCGCAGCAGGAGGTTAGGATCAAACCACCCTTCCTTAAAATCTTTGTAGACACATCTCTGTATTGTAAGATGTGATCTTTTTTAAATACTTTTAAGATCAGGTTCCAAAGAACCTCAAGTCTTCACCATCACAGTCTTGTCTCTGTAACTCTCTGCACTAACCAGGGATATATGCCTGAATAAGAATAGAATAGTCTCTATTTCTTAAATTTAAAAGGCAAATGTCTCAGGGAAGTTTAAGGGTTGCAGTCGATACAGGGCAAATTCATACAAGTCCCTGCAGAACGGTCTTTATGATAAGGGAGCTTTGCGGCCAAATTAGTGTCAGGGTTATTAGGCCCAGACTGTGCTGTAGACTATGGGGGTGGGGGGCAGCACTGATGACACAGCACTTTGCAGAGTTATGTCCAAAAGAGATGATGAAAGGCATCAGGACACCTATGTGTAGGAGGGGAACCGAGGGAGTGTGGATGGCAGCCAGAGAAGAATGCATGTGGCTGCAGTTTCACTGGCTTCCGTATCTTTCCTCGTAGCTCAGATAATCAAAGCATAGATGGATTTCGGGCCTCTAAGCATCACCATGATAAAGCCACATTAAACCTTGGCAGCCTATGGCCCAAATGAGATACTTATTAGAAATTAAGCTTTTTCACTTTGGCCCCAGGCTAAAGATTCAAAGAATAAATTACTTTATATCCCCATTGCCGTGGGACTTATGGAAACATACTCCTTTTATGTTGTCCAAAAATAGGCTAGTGGCCCATTTTAAGACAGTTTAGTATTTCCTTACTGAAAGTGAGTTTTTAACATGGTGGATTGTTGTTTTCATTCAAGCAGGTCGGTAAAATCCACTGCATCAGCCCATAACCCTTGAGAACACTCTGCACCCTTGCATTTGTCTTGACAAATAGCTACACAAATGCTGCTCCATTTCTGTCCCAGCACATGGCAAGACCAAGCCAGCAAAGGATAAAAGCCAATGTGAGTGTGATGACGGAGGCAGCCTAACTGATGATGTGCCTCGAAGGGAAGCACATGCCATTTCTTCAGGCAAATATGACTGCCTTTGTTTCTGAGAGGAAGCCATGACAGGAGCAGCAGAATCAGCAGCATTATAGTAAGTGACAGTCTGCATTAACGTCTGAAGTATATTTATCCTTGAGATGACAAACAGGCCAACACTGCCAAACATGGGAAAGGGGGTGAAAGTGATGTAAACATGGTTTTTATCAGGAAGCATGTCCAGGAAACCAATTCTGGTTGATGAAGAATAAATGTAGTTATGTCAGTTTAGTTTATCCTATACATCCATCTATTTTCTATTTATCAGTGTTTACTTCTAATCAGGATCACCTGGCAGTTATCCCACCCATTACTAGGCAAGAGGTGGGAACACACTGTGGACACACCGAGGGGCAATTGGGAGTCTACCAACCCAATATGCCCATTTCTGATCTGACTACCTGGAGGAAGCCCACACAGACAGGGAGAATGTAAAAACTACTCAACTGAGAAACTGACTTCACTGCACTGATGAGTGGAATTAGTGTTGGGGAGAAAGTGATCAGTTTTCTTCCCGTGCTGTTGCCATCAGAGGAATGAGACGGAAGCTTCAGTTTACTTGCTGCAAGGGCAGCCACACGTCTGCATTGTGGGCTACAAGTGTGGGCCCTGGTGAGGTTTATTTTTATACTAGCAGACAAACATGTAAGATTACAATAAGTGTAAGTGTCATATGATAAAGCATAAGTGTCACATGATAAAACAAAGCATGATATATACAAAAGGAACATACGTATAAGAAAATGGGAGATGGAGTGTCACAGGAGGTTCAGGTTGTCCCCTGCTATCCCGAGGTGATAGAACATCAGCTAAAGTAGGTCAAGGTTCTGGTCAGGAGTGATAATAAGTAGTTACAGCATTGTTATATGAACATTTTGAACCTAACATTCCCTCCTCTTTATCACAACTGAGCAGAAACATCCATACAAGCATTTTCTGAAAGCATCAGAATTTCGCTACTCGTGACGAGAACCGGTTCTTTACTGTATGAAAAATTAGCAGATTGGAATCAATCGTCAGACTTTGACAATTAAAATCACATTCAATCTAGTCTTCAGCAATCAAAATCACATTCAATTTTAGTTTTCAGCAATCAAAATCACATTCAATTGGGTATGCGAAAAGATCTGGCCAGTGGTATTCAGCATCTTCCTCTTCTTTTTCATCACCATCCTTGTCGAGTAGAGGATAGAGCTGGGCCATTTGTGTGGTTACTGGTGAGATAGCTGTAGTGACACATATCCGTAGAATAGAGAAGTGAGCTGTGCCATTGCTGCACTGAGTACGATCTTTTACTCCTCTGTTGTTGCATCTTTCTCGTTGGGCTGTCGGTGGGGTCCCGCGGTGAGTCCTCAAACCAGAAGCAGTCCCCCTGGACTGCAGAGAACTCGGGAACAGGAGCAGTCCTCCAAGACTGCGGGGAGCACGGGTGAGGCTTCCATCTGAGGCTGTGTTGTTCGGACTGAATGTGCAGCAATGTTCTCCAAACATAGCGCACACTCCTCATCTCGTCCGACTCCACGTCTGGGTTGCACAATCAGGAGGAACACAATTTCTTTCCCTCCTCTTCTCAGATTCAGACGGGGTTCAGCCTTTGCTGGACCTATACAGGCCATCAGCCGTTGTTTTCACCAGGAAGTATCCGGTGTTTCTTACAGTGGGAAAGATGTATCCACGAGGGTTGTTCCCTATCCGCATCGCTGTAGGTGTCTTCAGCAGGATCTGGAACGGACCTTCCCAGCGTGGGTCACTCCACTTGGCTCTTCGAATGCGCTTCACCCACACATAGTTTCCCACGTCAACGCTGTTATCTTCTTCCTGGGAAGGAAAAGGCATATCTGGCAGATTATTTGTTCTTTGAACATCTTTTGCTTGCATGTAATCTGCAACTGTCTTTTCTACTTCATCATCTCCTGTTTGTTGGAACATGTTAACAAAAAAAAAATATATATATTTTTTAGGGTAAGATTGAAATCCTATTGCATAGAATGGTGATTGTACTACCTTCACCATCCCTCCTCTTGACACATGGCAAGGCCCATGGCTCACAATAGCCATCTATCTATACATATTTCTTGGCAATACAGTTTTTCCATCAGGCATTGTGTAAATTCATGTCATTATCTTAGCACTGTGTTTTTTCCACTGCTGTTTTTCTGTCTTGCTACTGTGTGTTTGCAACAGATTATGCATGAGTGTTGGTTGATTATATGTACCATCCCTCCTCTTTCCCTCCTGTTTTCTACAGGCTTTTTGGAAGGATCGGTTTGCCGTCAATTTTATAGAGGCCATCACTTTTCTGAGCACCTCTATTTATCAACTGTTTCAGTTCTGCATGTGACACTGAACCTTGTGTGTCGTTCAAAATGTCTAAGTCTACTAGAAACACCTCTGCGCTTCGCACTTGTTTAGGTACTTTTGCAGCCCTCTTTGCGATTTGATCTGCAAAGTTGTTTCCTTTTGTGGTGTCTGAGCTATCTTTCTGGTGTGCACGACATTTGCAAACTGCTAGTGCAGAAAGAAGCTGGACTGCATCCAGCAGTCGCTGCAGAAGTGCTAAGGGATTGACCTTGTGATGTCTGGAACTCTCTGTTTTGCCATATCTTTGCAAACTGGTGTTGTGCTCCAAACACATACTGACTGTTAGTGTAAATAGTAAGTTCCTTTCCTTCATACATCTTTATAATAGCTTTGCCCTGCTTGTAATAGTCCAACATGACGCGTTTAGGGGTCTCATTGTTGTACATACACACATGGTTGTACAGATTGGCTAACTCTTCACTGATCTTTTCCACAGTTTGCAACTTTGACCTCAATTCCTGGACGTCACCCTCCAGTCGGGCCTGTTCCTTTTTTATACTGATTTCGACACTTCTCGTACTTTGCCTTCAGAGTCTTCAGCTCCTGCCTCAGCTCTCCAGCTTCTGACATGGCAACCGTGTACTTGCACTGCAGAATCTCGGCCCCGTTTATATCGAGCTCATAGTAATCTCCGTCGTCGTGGCTGTCTCTGTCTTTTTCGCTGTCGGGGGCAGACTGGCGCTCCTTACTGGTCTGAAGTTTCCTCATTGCACTGAGATTTTCCGTAAATCTGTTGACAGTTTCCTTTTGTTCAGACACTGTCCCGTAGGCTTGCTCTAGCTGCTTCTGGCTCTTCTGGAGAGAGTTGATAAGGACTACTTTCCCCTCTCCACCTGCATTTCTTCACACTGTCCGACACTCCTTCTGTACATAATTTTGATTTCTGTATATACTGTACAATGTACATATAAGAGTCTTTTTATCTTTTTCTTTTAGTACTGTATTGTACACCATGGGCTACTGCTGTAACGTGCAATTTCCCCGATGTGGGATCAATAAAGTCTTTTATCCTTATTATCCTCATCCATAAGCTGCTGTTTCAGTTTCTGAATCTCGCAGATGTTGAGCTCACTCAGCAGGTCATCCACCAGGCTTGGAGCCGGCTTGAAAGCTTCCAATCTCTTGTTGTCTTTGTCATCTTCACTTGCCTTCAACAAGCCATTTTCAAAGCTTTGGATTAGATCGTCGTTGTCGGGCTCGGTGGCGGCTGAGATGCTGAATGAGCTGTTGTACACCGATCCGCCTATTGTCATGTAGTGGGAGAGCTCTTTGCGCACGATGGCCTTCTGCTCACGCTCTGTTTTAATCGTTTCCAAGGCCTCTGTCAACTTCCCTCAGGCACACGGCTTCCTCCAGCTGACTGTGGTGACACTGGGAGTCCTCTTCCAGCCTGTGGATCTCGTGTTTGAGACCTTCAAATTCCACCTGGTTCTGTCTCAGCACAGACACTTGTTTCTGAAGGGAGATGTTTTCCACCTCCAGCTCGCTGTAATCCTGCAGCAGACAAACTTCCCGCACCTTGTACTCTCTGATGTCATTCCACAGCTGACCTCTCTGCAACTCTGCCAGCTCTGAATTCTCTCTCGTGTCCAGGATGATTGAAGCCAGATGTTCATTTTCTGCCTTCACATTGGTGAAGGAGGCTTTGGACTGTCTGAGTTCATTCTGCTGTTCCAGAAGCTTCTGCTGGTAAAGCGCCTCCTTACTGGCAGATTCAAGGATCAGTGACTCTTCCCTGCTCTCGGCATCATCTACCATCTTCCTTTGAGTCGAGTAAGCCTGTCCAAATGCCTTTTTTAGCTGTTCCAGTTCGTGTTGAACCGCCTCGTAGTCCGTTTCCAACTCATCAAATCTGTCCCTCAGCTGCTGCTTCTCCTCCAGCACCACCAGTCCATATTCAGCTGCCTGGATCTTTTCATTGGTTGTTTCACGAAGCTCTCGGGTAAGACGGTCTACCTCGGCTCGAAGCCACTGCGGCCCGGCCTCTGTCACAAGCACCGCGTTGGCACATTCCTGCTCCTCCATAAACATCTTGGTGTGCCGCCGACACTCCAGTATGTCTGCAGTGCAGAGTTTGTCTGAAAACTTAAACTTTCTTCTCCACCTTTCTTGACCTATTGTTCCTGACCCCGTCACACAACCCTCCATAAACAGTGGCATTTTAACTTCTCACTACTGGGTCTCATCAGAAAACCTCTCTGGTACACAAATCGGAGGAAGGACACTGACACGCCCTTTTACTGTGCACTACTCACACAGCGGTGCCAGTTTTCAGGGGCGGAACCCGTCCTTTTGTCCTCTGATCACCAGTACTTCGTTTTCTTCGAGCAAAATAATAAAACACAGGACTAGCAGCGTTCTTTTATCAACTCTTTCAATGGCTTAATCCTCCATTCACACACGAAGACAATTTCCTATTTTCTTAACTTAATTACGGCTAAGTTATAACCTGCTTAATTAATGGCTAAGTATAACCCACTTAATTAGGGCTAAGTTTAACCCACTTAATTACGGCTAAGTGTAACCCACTTTTCAGGCAAAAGTCTAACCCACTTAATTACGGCTAAGTCTAACCAGGTCTCACCCTCTGAGGCAACAATTTGTTGCGAGGAGATGCGTCCGTCGGCCACCATTCAACACTGGGAACTGTTCTAACCGCTGGCCTGGAACGAATTCACGTCCTCAGGTCTGCATTGTGGGCTACAAGTGTGGGCCCTAAGGTGAGGTTTATTTTTATACTAGCACACGAACATGTAAGATTACCATAAGCGTAAGTGTAAACGTCACATGATAAAACAAAGCATGATATATACAAAAGGAACATGGTCATGGTCAGGAGTGATAATAAGTAGTTACAGCATTGTTACATGAACATTTTGAACCTAACAATTAGTCTAGGCTTAAGTATGGCAACATTTATCAGGCCTTCAGCCTGTATGCTAAATACGACATTTTTAAGTTAATTGTTGTGCTTATTTTAAATTCCATAATATACGAAAAGAGTTTAGTGTGACTCAGGAACCTGAATCATGTCCAGGCCAAGCAGGAGGTTAGGATCAAACTTCACTGCGTGATCTAGCCTGAAATCCTCACAAGTTCCTTTTTTTATTCTTAGAAGTAGTTCTTCACAACAATTTGCACTTTTCGGTCGAGGTTCCAAGGCACTCGAAGTCTTCAATGTTGTCTTCTTGACTCTGTGAAACTCTGCCCCAACCAGCCGTTAAATGGACAAACAGATATTCTCACATAGCAGGTCCTTGTGAACCACCCGGTGGACCATGAAATGAGTTCATTTCACCATGGAGTGATGCAAATGATGTATTATGCAATAATAAGCCACCCTGTCACAATCAGTTATGGGTTTTGAAAAGAGAGTAAACTCTTTGTTCTGTCAGTTAGTCAGTTTCGTCCATTGACTGAAGAGACAATGACTTGCTTTACAAAGGCATGAAAAGGGTCAACAGCACAAACATGCCTCGCACTTTATTCATCGCTGGACAAAGAGATTGATATTGTTTGAGGTAATTTTGTAATGACACCGCAGTTGTTCCAGTCATTTTTTATTTTCCAAACCATTATTATCATATGAAGTACAATTATTTTATTGAGGTTTTAGCCATAAAAGTTCTATTGCCTTTCTATCAGATGAAGATTTTTAATAAGCTTTTCAGTGATGTTGTGCTCTGGTCAGTATAAACACTATTAGATCTTCCGAGGGATAAATTGTCCAATAAATTGTCATGTGATATTTATTGGAAATTACTAAAGCAATTTGTTAGAGTATGGGATTGCATTTAAGGTATTTTTTGTTTCATGGCAGTACTGTATGTTCAAAGGAGAGAATGTCTGGTCTTTGATGGATTGGCGTCTTTGCCTGTTGAACACTGGCGCTGTGTCCGAAACCACAAACTCGTTCCCTATTCACTACTCACTACATGGGGGACATGGATTGAGTGAACTACATAGTACACTGAATTTAAAATGATCACGCGAAATGACGTCATTGTGTTGCATAATAATTTTGACTCCGGTTGATGGTAACAGTGGCCCTATAATTAACTTTATATAATAAATAAAATATTACTGTCAATAATAATAAAATATTAATTACTTATTACCTAAAATAATTGGTGTCCCTTGACATTTTCAAGCCAAGACGTGATGCCACATTCTCAAGTCATATTTCGCTGCAGGGAGAAAGCAATTTTTCATCAAGAAATGGCCCCAGAGCTACTTTTTATCTTTGGAAATATTATTTTACTGAGATCCTGTCACCTGGTGACGAACAGACGATTCTGAAGAAAAATTTTAAGTGAGGGAGGGCAGTGAAGATTGATTGATTATTTTTTTTACACATTTATGTTGTAATATTTTAAAATGATCATAATGGAGCCCTGCTAAAAACAATTGTAAACTACATCCTGATTTCTTATTTCCCAAAACTTCCACATATCAAAAAATTCCGTTAAAAAAAAAAAGGATCCCATCAGCCTTTACGGTATTACGTCATACTGTAAAGGCTGATGGGATACATTTCCGAGTTAGGAGGCTCACTTGTACACTACTTTTCACAGTGCATTGTGGGATACATTGAGTGCACTACATAAGGTACAGCAATGCTCACTAAGAATTCGGACACTATTTCAAAATGGCATCCACACTATTGAGTGCACTATGTAGCGGTGATTTCGGACACAGTGTGGGATAGGCTCCAGTATCTCCAGGAAGGACATTTTTTGTTCTTAGTATGATACAGACAAAATAGGCTTCGTCATTTTGTTCTTATCTGATTTTTTAAAGATGAAACTCTGTGTTACACTGCACAGCACCTCGGAATTGTTTTTTAGAAATGACATTAAATTGAATATCACAGGTTCTTAATTTGAAGGCATTTTAGGCATCCTGACCAGGTCTGGTTTCTCTGGCTTCAACTAAGGCAAGAGTATCAAATCAAATCAAACAATCTTTATTTATATAGCATCTTTTACAATCAAAATTGTTTCAAGGCGCTTTCCAGAATCCTAGGGCCTGACCCCAGACAAGCAACAGTGGCAAGGAAAAACTCCTCTTTAACAGGAAGAAACCTTGAGCAGGACCAGGCTCATGTAGGGGGACCCTCCTGCTGATGGCCGGCTGGGTAAAGAGAGAGGAGAGGAGAGGAGAGGAGAGGAGAGGAGAGGAGAGGAGAGGAGAGGAGAGGAGAGGAGAGGAGAGGAGAGGAGAGGACGGGCACAGAGCACAGAAACACACACAAAAATACACTATTTATACAGCGGGGCCGGAGGTCATCATGCAGCTCTGAAGGCGGCGATACCTGTAAATGAATGGAGAAAGGGGGGGGGGGGGGGGGGGGGGGGCAGAAAAACTACACAAGAATCAGCATAACTAGTCTGCTTGATGAGGAGGAGGAAAGGAGATGAAAAGAGCGGAGAGGAGAGGAAACCATGACCCAGTGGGGTGACAGAGGCCTGTCAGGTGATCATGTTTCCGGACCCCGGCAGCCTTGGCCTATAACAGCACAGCTAAGATGTTAACCTAATGATTAGACGACCCCCTAAGTATGATAATTTGTCTGTCTATGATAATAACTGGAACTGCAGAATTAGTAACAATACGCTTTTTCAAAGAGGTAGGTTTTAAGTCTGATCTTCAAAGTAGCGATGGAGTCAGCCTCCCGTACCTGGACAGGGAGCTGGTTCCATAGCAGGGGGGCCTGGTAGCTAAATGCTCGGACCCCCATTCTACTCGTAGAAACTCTGGGAACCACAAGTATCCCAGCATTCTGAGAGCGGAGCGGTCTATTGGGCTGATAAGGTATCACTAGCTCCTCCAGGTAGGATGGAGCTAGGCCTCTGAGGACCTTGTAGGTCAAAAGATTTAACGGGCAGCCAATGAAGAGATGCCAGTACAGGAGTAATGTGATGTGTGAGTAGTGCACCTGTCCATTTTTCAGCCGATTGGGAAGTGACTGGAAAGAGGATCACCAGACCATGATGAATAAAAAATTTCCGGCTGGCAATAAATTCACTTCACTGCAGTACACAACTGATAAATTTAGATTCTCCGGGAGGTGGGAAGGATAAGAATTGAAGATCATCAATTGAAGGACATGTCCAGTTGGAAAATAGACGCCTAGTGGACCTGTCAGAGATAGTATCTGTACATCTGATTTCATAATGCTAAAGGAAATCATCAGAGGTGATGAAGTATTACTCAATCTATCAAGGAATAGCAGGATGACTAAAAATATTCCACCTGGTCTCCTGCCACCAAATTTCAATCTGAGCTAAACAAAGAGCTAGGTAGCTAGTGACAGGCAGGCGGGCGGGCGGACGGACGGACACACACAGGCAGACAGACAGACAGAGAGATAGATAGACTGTGACTGATGTTTAGGGGGTCTGATAGCTTTGTATACACACAAAAATGACAATTGAACTGTAGGAAATGTCAGGCACAAGTTATCAGGCTGCAGCCTATAAATAGAAGATGGCATATTTTCATGGCCCACATTATTATTTTCTAACAGATGCACTGGAGACAGAGGGAACACACTCTGTTAATTTAGCAGAGAGAAATTAAAGTCTATTAGTTTTTAATCAGGGTGGTAAATAACTTGCATGCACATTGATGAATTTCAAACATCCAGAGGTCACGAAGAGTCCAATAATAATGGCTGTGCTGCAATACATGAATGGAGATTCTGAGGCAGTGGAAATGAACCCCACAATTATTATACACTCCCTGACCAAAAAGGAAGTTGCCACCTGGATTTAACCAAGCAAATAAGTTAAAGTTTTTTATTGGATAATTGCTACATGGATGATCATCTTTCAGCTGGCAACAATTTAACTCCAACTGATGTAATGAGTAGCATCTCATTTCTTAAACAACCATGTTGAAATGCACATCCTGTAGTCGTGGAAAAGATGTTGGTCTGTTTGAGAAGGGTCTAATCATCGGGTGGATCTAATGGGATTGCATAAACTGCAAAAATTGTGTTAATTGCTAAAAGCTGGAAAGATAGCAAACACATTTGCTCCATCATCTTTGAGGAGCAAATGTGTTTGGAAAAATTCATGAATGAACATGATTGAAAATCGATTAAATTTTGGTAGAAAAAGTGCTCAGGGCTATGATTAATAGTAAAAGTAAGAGCATTTCTAGACAAACAAAGCAAAGGGAACTAAAGGATTTGAACTGAACTGCTGTGTAGCCTAGTGATTAGAAAATCATTAATCAGTGAGGTTAATCAGGAAAAAGTGTTGAATTTGCTAGGTTTGGCTAAGTTGCTAGGGACTCATAGTCAGCTCATAGTCAGCTGACCTCATACTATGTGTCCATAGAATGAGGTCAGCTGACTACTGAATACCGTATTTTCGCAAACATAAGGCGCACTTAAAAGTCTTTTCTTTTTTTCCCTCCAAAATGGACATTATAAGGCACCGCATTATAAGGCTGTCCTTATAATGTGGTGCGCCTTACGTGTGCAACGAGTTCCAAAATCTGTAAATTCTTTTCGACTTGCCGGCTTTCACAAAAGCCATTTCGGATTCATTTCAGATACAGAAGAGGACTTTGATGGATTTGCGTATAATGATTGATCAAAATATAACGTGAGTACATTGCTAAATACACGCTAGCATGCATTTTTTAAGCTAGCGTAACGGTATGCTTTACCAAGCCCGCGCCCTATAATGTGGTGCACCTTATGTATGTAGAAATAGCACCCGTAACTGAGACTGCACCTTTTAATACGGTGCGCCTTATGGTAGATATGGTAAATACGGTATACTGAATGGTAACATTATTAAGTCAATGGATTTTGTTCTTCCCTGCTGGCAAGGGCATGTTCCTTGATGATAATTTGGGCTCATAGGTCACATCTTCAGCTGAACTGTGGAGGCAGCAACACACCTTAGCTGTGAGGGTCAGCATTTCAGAATATGAACAGAAATATATTGTTGAAGATGCCCCCATCATCTATAAATTGCCACATAGTAACATGGAATATTATGTGAGCACAAAGGAACAAGATTGTTTAGACCACTATGAGGCTAAAATAACTTTTCTCTGTAAAAGCCATGCTAAATGGACAGATTACCCTAGAAAAATGCTAAACAGAGGCATTATGAGGTCGTAAGGACCATTAAACAAGAGTTTTACTTCCATGGCATCAATTAACCAGTTGATAAACAAACTCAACTTAAAAGAGAAACCCATAGTTTGCCCCTTATATCTGTATCCTGTTGCTATCATATATTATATGTCCTTCTGCTCCTCTCTCACTCTCCATGGCTGAAGTGTAAACATGAAATAGCCATGCTGGAAATCAGTTAATTTCCATCCTGACAGGTAAACTGTCATGTCATGTATCATGTGACATGACATATTTTATTTCCTTCTACCATAATTTCTGGACTACAGAGCGCACCTGATTAAAAGCCGCATAATCTAATTTTAGAAAGAAAATCAATTTTGTACTCATACAAACCGCACCGGATTTTAAGCCGCAGGTATCCCACGTAGTAATATGAAAAATTAGATCAAAAACATTCAGTACCGGTAGATGTTTTTATTACCGTAAGAGACGAGTCACTGACGAGTGACAAACAGACAGGTAAGAAACAACAGCCACTCTTTTCACTTGTATGTTTATACAGAGACCTTAAATTCAAATTTTATCACGTCAGGATTTTTTAACTTTTCTTTTAATTTAATCCGCTTAGCAACATAAATATATTCTACCGGTAAATGCTTTTTTTCTAACGGTGTCTGTAATGCAGCTACCTTGAAATATACGTTTGTATCAGCTACACACAAATTACGTTGTTTATGCTTTTTTACTCAAACAATAAACAATCTAAAACCTCACGATGGCCCACCTCTAAAATCTTCTATTTTCATCGCGGTGGCGATTGCTTTTGCCTTCCGTCTGATTTGTACAGCGGAAACACGGTGGCCGCCTGCTCTCTGTGTGTTGACTCAGTCTTCCAGAAAGCTTTCAAGCTCGGGCCACCTGCGATGTTTACGTCTAAAAGCTTTTGTCGTCTTTTTGCTTTGGATCAGTTCTTCATGCTGGCGTCTCCACCTTCTCGCCATTGATTACCGTAATGCCAAGATTACGTGCGGCAGCTTGATTTCCTTCTTCAAACGCCAGAGTGATCGCTTTCACTTAAAAGTCGCATCATATACTTTTCTTCTAGTATTTTCCATGTTGATGAGGGTTAGTAAAAATGACTGATTCACAATAGTTGTGATAGTGCGCAACGAAAAAAAAACATAAATAAGCCGCACCGTAGAATAAGCCACAGTGTTTAAAGTGTAGAAAAATATTAGCGGCTCATCTCATCTCATTTAATATGAGACATGACATGCGAGTATACCTGTTTTACAGGTATCGCCGCCTTTGGAGCTGCGTGATGACCTCCGGCCCCGCTGACCCACTCGGCCGGCGGCTTGCATAAATAGTGTATTTTTGTATGTGTTTCTGTGCTCTGTGCTCTGTGCCTCTCCTCTCCTCTCCTCTCCTCTCCTCTCCTCTCCTCTCCTCTCCTCTCCTCTCCTCTCCTCTCCTCTCCTCTCCTCTCCTCTCCTCTCCTCTCCTCTCCTCTCCTCTCCTCTCCTCTCCTCTCCTCTCCTCTCCTCTCCTCTCCTCTCCTCTCCTCTCCTCTCTCTCTACCCAGCCGGCCATCAGCAGGAGGGTCCCCCTACCTGAGCCTGGTCCTGCTCAAGGTTTCTTCCTGTTAAAGGGGAGTTTTTCCTTGCCACTGTTGATTGTCTGGGGTCAGGCCCTGGGATTCTGGAAAGCGCCTAGAAACAATTTGGATTGTAAAAGACTCTATATAAATAAAGATTGATTTGATTTGAGATTGAAATTGAAATTTTGCTAGTCTGCATTCCTTGTGAGGTTTTTTTTTGTCTCATCTTTGTCCTGTTTATTATTTCTGCAGCTCCCGGTT
Source organism: Takifugu rubripes (assembly GCF_901000725.2). Classification (NCBI taxonomy): domain Eukaryota; kingdom Metazoa; phylum Chordata; class Actinopteri; order Tetraodontiformes; family Tetraodontidae; genus Takifugu; species Takifugu rubripes. The sequence goes on along the minus strand of NC_042292.1, from coordinate 1,416,363 downwards.
CACTGCTGCTCTGCTCACCCTCACTCGCCTGCACACTACCCAGCTATTGTAGTTTTACCTTTTCATAACCTTTTTGAGAAATAAACCTCCTTGCAATTAGGTTGTCTGTCTGCATTTTTTTGGCGCCTGTTTCTGGCTTCACTTGATGCAACATCAGAATCAGGCCTGGTAGGAAAATAAATGTATTTTAGAAAACAGGTTTTAGTATCAAAATCTTAATAGCAGTTAATAAAATGTGAATAAAACCTCAGGACCCGATTTTGGCCATCTAACCATAGTCACAGATACACGGTCTAAAAGGGCTCTCCAAGACTGACACAATGTCTGTGCCAGTTTGAGTCAAATCTTGGAAAGGAAACATTGTTAAAACTTGAGCCTTTATTTGGTGCTGAAAATAAAATAAAATAAAAAATTCAACTACGGAACATCAGTGGTCTCTGCACAAAATGTGTCACTGCTATGAATAGCTCCCTGAGGTCCATGATCTCCACTCAAACCATCTGATGGGAGTTGTGTCCCTTTGAGGAGCTTCTTCCTATTTGAAAATGAGGAATATATTTAGCAAATTAAAAATGGTCGTGAAAGACTTTTTATAACTTTTTGAGTTGTTTTGCAAACAGTCGGCAGCTGGTACATAACTAACTTGGTGGATGCCATTTAAAAATGTTACTTTGTTATCTAGCACAAATATTGTTGAAATAGCGCAATAAAGAACTTACTTTCCTCCGCATTGCCAAACAGAAAAGGCTGTCTTTTCTCTCACTATACATTTTTCCACTCATGTGCAGCGCAGTGTGAGGGTGGGTCCAACGGTTGAGATAACTCAGGCCAGCCGTCCATCTGCATCCCACAGGAGTATCTCCGCTTTTTCCTCAATGTGGCACTGTTACATGTTGGCCAGTTACTAACCTATCTGTGCTCTTTCCTTAAAAAGTGTGTTAATTTCTGTGGGTATTAGAGGACAGAGTTTCCACTTGCCTACCGCTCTTTTTCCCTGACCCTGCGCTACCCAATCAGGCTATTCTTTCTTGTCTAAGGCACTTTTGTTGGGATTAGGGCAGCAGACTCTATTTATGGACTGGCTGTGGTGGCCATTCAGTTCTCCCCCCCCCCCCCCCCCCCCCCCCTTTATTTAGCCAGACCACCCTTTATTGTTACCAAGTGTGAGATATTCTGTACATTGCTTGTAAATATAATTAAAAAAAATAAACACTTTTTCCTGCAAGCTGCTGCTTCCATGTTTGTGTTAGCCTCCCACTGGTAATATCTGAGATGTGAAGGAGATAGTAACAAGCACCAAAAGAGAAGTACAGATGTGAATGTTATCTGTTTTTGCTTGGAACAAGGAAAACATCTTGACAAAAAAAATAATGAAAAGTTTAAGGAAGTAGTTTTATTGTGCTGAGGTTAAAGACATCAAACTCATGACATGCATTTGCCTCTCTTTCCTAGATAAATGTCTCATGAATTTCCGCTTATCCATGAATATATCCCAAGTTGTGGCTGAGTTCTGACAAATTAAGCTCCCTAACTGACCCAGAATGCTGTCTAAGCAAAATTGTGGGCATTTCTATGTTAATAATGCATTTGTTTCAGTTATCACACTAGGGTGGACATAAATGACCAGAAATACATCTCTTTATGTGGAAAATCAGCATTTTGTACAACGATTATCTGATCTTCGTCCAACATTTCAGAGAATCTGCAAGTGTCATTACAGCAGGAATTTGAATTACAACCGGAATATAAACACAATATGTAAAAGCAAATCAATAAGAACGAGTTCATATTATGTCCCCAGTACAGAAATCTTACTCGAAATCTTACAAATTGCTTTTGTAAATCTTACCAAACACAAATCACCAGGAAAATGACTTGCCGCTTAATTTCCTGCTCCTGCAAAACCGAGACATGCAAATCAATCTGTGTGCTAAGTTTCCCTGTCCTGATCCGAAAAATGACAGCTATTGTTCTGATTTACATTTTATCTTTTGCTGAAACTAAGACAATAAATCACTGGAATGTCATGTCTGTCGATAATTACACCTTGAATGGCCAGTAAGAAGTTTGTTTTAGAATGGCCTTTGATTCCCTAACAGTCATGTCAAAAGGAGAAGATGACAGTGAGAAATGAGGCCGCTTCTCATACATGCTTAAACAAAGTAACTATGCATCATAAACAGGTGATTTAAGTGTCTGTGTTCTCTCCTGCAGCCTCTCTGTCCTCACCAGGCACCAAAGACAATTTTCAGTGTGAGTACTTCATGTTAAGAAGTGACAGGAAATAGATCATACAAATGAGACATATTCATCATCCTTTTTTTTTTTTTTTAATACATCTTGCACTTGAGGAAGAAAGTAAGTTTTGGCAACATCAAACTGCAACAACAGTAGAACTGAATATCTGTCCTGAACCCATCCTCGTCTCAAAAAGGCCGCAGAACCTGCTGTATTTGTGTGAAGGGAAATAAGCATTTCTGACATTTGTAATAATTCTGTATCACACTTCTTGCTATTGTTGACAGTATGAATGGTCCAGTGGTTATCTTACAACAGCAAACCACTCAAATTAGCTCAGGAACATCAGATCCAGACCATACTGGGGATAGGTTTTACTATTGGTTTGTCTTTCAGTCTGCATATGAAAATAGTTGAATAAATAAGTGAATGTCTTAGATGTAATGAGTTCTAGACAAAGAAACCAGCAGGGAGCCTTTCTATCTTTTCTGAAAACTGCAGAGATGACCCAGTTAACATTGGCTTCACATGCAGCATATGAATATTTTTCTCGTCAAGCAGCTCTCCACCAACGCCATCACCACTGACTGATGAGCTTTTCTCACACTCAACCTTTCAGGAACATCTACACTTACTTATGAGCTTCAGAAGTCAGCAACACATGAGTCTTGTTTCCCAGCACAAAATTAAACCTTGCCATAGATCTATATAACTATCCCATTAAAGTGATTTTATTTCTACCGACAGCAGCAATGGGTTTCATTAAATGCACTAATGGAGTTAAGACAGGGTGTAGAGCCTCGATTAAACCTGTTTAAGTCTGTGTTTGCCCAAGCAGTGAATTGTTTAGGAGTTAATTAGCACATTTACTGTTCAGATAAACCTAAATTAATATCCAAATTATTCTGCTGCCTTACGTTGCATCTTTTATTGAATATTAGAGGCCTGTAAAACAACACCACATAACTACATTGTTTAGATAGAGGGTCACAGGTCAACAGGCAGGCCACCAGAGCGAACAGCACAGCGAGCGGGACCAGCCAACAAAGGTGCAGGACAAGACAGGAATCAGGCTGAACAAAGTCAACAAGAGCTGGCCGCACAAAGAGCCCAGGTGAGGAAAAGAAGTGACATCAACTAACTAGGCATGAGCAAAAACCAAGCCAAGCCGAGTACCACAAAAGGCTTCCCAATGAACCGGTGAAGAGACCCACAGGTGAATGGCAGGCATCGAGTGTGTCTAGGATGATGCACTGCAGGTGTGTAGAAAAGGTGATGGGAGAAGACAGAAAGGCAGGGGAGTAAGAAAAACTCAGGAAAATCCAAACAAGTTTTAATACACCAAGAAATTCCAATCCCACCAAACAGCAAATTTATTTATTGTGGAATTCAATTACACAGTCTTGTTTTTCCTCTTTACATTATTTTGACCTCAACAATTATTTTTATTATTACTTTTATTATTCTATTTTCAAGAGAGCTGTTACTTTAAAGTTTACCTTCTCTCAACATCTGCTGTTCTTTTTCTTCTTTCCCTCTCTCTTCAGTAATTCAAGTGACACTGTGTTTTTGGTTGGGTAATATGCACACAAACTTTTTCTCACGCACGTACTGTATGTTTACTGGCCACTGCCATGCTGGATGGGCTCTGCACTTTTCTCAGCTTCATTTAGAGAAAAATGTGGGTATTAGTAGATGTCTGGCAACTGTCTTAAAAAAAACAAAAAAACACATACAACATAGATACACATGCATGCAATAAAAATACAATTTCCTCACATATCTTCCTCTTCACCTTCAACATTTTCCTTCCCTGTGTTAAAATTACCCAACCACAAACACAGTGTCACTTGAATTACTGAAGAGAGAGGGAAAGAAAAAAAGAACAGCAGATAATACACAAGGGAAACTGTGACAAAATTCATTAGTGTTAGACTGACAAACACAAAAGCAATTAAATCAGGAAGTTGCATCTAAGAAGTGCCACTTAGACAGTTCTAATGTGAAATTTTAATTTCACTTAATCAATACAAGCTGGTCTGTTTTTTTACAGATTCAATATCAACCTTTTTAAAATAAAATGTTTTGGCATCCATGTGTCATATACATGTAGGCAGTTTGAGTAAGAGCTCAAACAACAGAAATCAAGGTAAATCAAGGTTTAAAGCAACATGGTGATTTATGATGGAAATGAGTAGGGTACTTCAAGTTGCACTGTAAGTGTGAGCAATGTGAAAGAGTTTCATTTAATAAAGTTTTAAATAAAGATCTTGACCCTTCTACATGGTGTTAGAAGTCCTAAGGAGCCTAGGCGACACGGATAAAAGCGATAACAGATTAGATCGCAAAATTAAATCCACCCACAGACTTTCATTTTGACAGGCCAACTGAGTGGCTGCATTGGAAACAGCGCAAAGCTAAACAACAACAACAGTGCCATACAGGTGAGCTACCTTATTTATGCAATGGGAGTCATTCACACTGGCAGAGGACAGACGCAAAGAGGACTATGATATTGTGGTCTTGAAGTTTGATGAATACTCCCCCCCCCAGGAGGAATATTATCCACACATGAGCTTACATCAGCGGCAGCAGAGGCCCGGCAAAAAAGACAAGTGCTTCATCAGAGCCCTATATTAACTGTCAGGATACAGAGTTTGGTGTCACGAAGGAAGAAAATATCCTCAACCGTATAGTCATTGGGATTCTTGACAAAGAACTTTCACATTGACTGCAGCTAATCGCAGACTTAACGCTAGTGACAACAATACACACCATCAGACAAGCTGAGGAGGTTCCTATACAGGAAAGCATGTCATGTGAAACTGTGGGGACAGTACATGTGTTAAGCCAAAGGAACAGAAACAGGACCCAAAATGCAGACATGGATCAACCTGTCCATATAAAGGTTTAATCCAAAACAAAAGGGTATAGCTGGTAAGCAAGGCTGATCTGAGTGGCAGTGAACTGGGAACTGCAAAAAATAGGAAAGAAGATAAAGGTGAGGCAGGTAAAACTCACAAGAAACACAGACTAACAAAAGTTCAATCTCAAAAATTCTCGAAAAGGGGAGCCAGGTATGACCATAGGCATGTCAAACTCAGTCCTTGAGGGCCACGATCCTGCCGGGTTTTCTATCCCACTGAATGAATCGTATTGTGTCACTTCCTGTCTTCTCAATCGTTCGTTGGTTGCACTGTGCACGGGGTGTTGTATTCACTTAACTTAATATTGAACACTTGGTGTGTTGTATTCACTTAACTTAATATTGAACACTTGGTGTGCTGTATTCACTTTACTTAAAATTTGAACACTTGGGACATTCTAGTCACCTGATAACAGTGACAAACAACCCATATTAAACAAATACAGGGCTTCGCCGACTATTAGCATTAGCATGGCCTCACCGTCTGTTTCACCCGGTGTCTTTGTCTGTTCAGCGTGTGAAATGTTTAGTTACTCCTCTGCCTCCCTTAGTGAAGGGAATAGGTGCAGAAAGTGTAGTTTATTTATGGCTATGGAGGCGAGACTTAGCGAGCTTGAGACGCGGTTCCGCAGCTTGGAGTTAGCTGGAGTTGCTGGAGTAGACAGGAGAAGCTAGCTGCTGCGGAGCCGCCTAGCGTAGCTTCAGCTAGCGGTCCCCCGGCAGCAGCCGGCTAGCCAGGGCGGCTGGGTGACGGTTCGCAGGAAGCGTAGCCCAAAACAAAGGCCCACGGTGCACCACCAACCGCTTCCCGTGGCTAACCGTTTTTCCCCACTCGGCGACACACCCACTGAGAAACCGACCCTGGTAATTGGAGACTCTGTTTTGCGCTACGTGAAGCCGACTTCAGCGACCATAGTTAGGTGCATTCCGGGGGCCAGAGCGGGCGACATAGAAGCAAATTTATGGCTGCTGGCGAGACGTAAACGTAAATTTGGTAAAGTTATTATTCACGTCGGAGCCAACGACACCCGGCTTCGTCAGTCGGAGGTCACCAAAATTAACATAGAGTCGGTGTGCAACTACGCAAAAACGATGTCGGACTCCGTAGCAAATTCTTGTGCGTCTCTCTTCTCTCTTTGCTGACCTCTGACCCCCACTAGTTTCTCCTTGCCACTGTGGCTTGTTGGGGGTCAGGCCCTTGGATTCTGTAAGCACCTAGAGACCATCTTGTTAATATCTATACATATACTGTATGCCTACACCAGATGTATCTACACCTCACGATGGTTTACTTGAAAACTGGCCGGTCTGAGAAACCATCCTTGCTCTGATTCTGTGTTTCAGTCTCATGAATTAATAAGTCTCATCAATTAATCAACAATAGAGGATAATTCAAATGACACGGACATAGTTTAATGAAACTAAAAAAAAAAAAAAAAAAAGATTGATTGATTGATTGATTGATTGATTGATAGGGCACTGCCACCATAATTCAACCTATTCATGTAAATAGCTTGACATTTTTTATGATTTCTCAGTGCATCAGGAATCTGATGGCAGTAACAGTATAAAACTATTTTGAGAGAACCACAGATGAGCTCAAGAGACATCAGTTTACCTGGTAGCATTCTC